>NW_015159736.1:489037-548519 GCF_001447785.1 Gekko japonicus
CTCAATTCTCTGGCTTTTGGCCATCGAAGAGGTCGCCCCTCAAAAGCCCCCTGGCTGGGAGCCTTTTACCAAGGCTCCGGGGGGGTCGCGACCCGTCGGACCCCCTCCCACACGCTGGTGTGCAGTGTCCATCCCCAGGACATCCGGGAGATGTGTCTGCCTGCATGTCACCATAAGCCGGAGGTCGCCTAATTGAATATTGTTGTTAGCCAGCAGGGATGTCCATTTTCTATTGGAAGAGTCTATAATAGAGTCAGGTCACATGGTCTGGTCAGCTGAATTCCCACTTTCTGAAGAAGGCTTAGAGTTCATTCTGCTTTCTTCAGCGCCATCTTTAAGGATGTTTATTCTTTTATAAATTTGCCAAAGGTTTCTAAAGTCCGCAGTATCGCCCAGAAATCCCTCCAGCTCTTTGTTATAGTCCATTTACACTTAAAGCTCCATCTCCCCCCTTACAATGCTTCAAACTCTGTTTGTTTTGGTGCGGGGGGAGTTTCCTCCCCCCCGTCACTTAGTAAGGGGGGGACTTCCGCCATTTTTAAAAATTCAATGCTTCAACAAACTCACAGTTCAACGTCATTCTCGCCATTTCATCTCAGGTAAGGTTAATTTCACCAGATCTCCACATGCTTGTCCCGGTCAGCAGCTCCTGTTCCATACAGAAGCAAAGCGGCGGGATCGGCAGGGCAAAAGGGAGCCTCAATTCACTGGCTGCGTGCCGGGGGAGAGACAACCCTTTAGTGCCCCATGGCTAGGAGCCCTTCGCAAGGGCTCCAGATGTGTGTGTGCACAGTCGCACCCCCCGCCAACTGCCAGCTCACAGCTCGCATCCCTGGGAGCACCCAGGGGAGGCAGCCGCCATTGAGTCACCAAAAACTGGAAGATGCAATACTGTTTGTTCAAGGGTTCCACCCTCTGAAAGCTCCCACTATTTGTGGGTGCTGGGCTGGCAACCCTACAGCCTTATGTCTAGCAGACTGACTTAATTAGTCTTTAGTGTATAGCTGAGAGCAATTTCCTTCAAGTGTTGCACATTTTCCTAACTTTTCAGAATGTCTCCAGCTACATGTTAGAGGGAAGTCTGCCTCAGAAACTGAATTCAAATGTAAGTGCACAAATATTACTTATATTAAATCTAGTTAGTTTGTCTTTAAGTTCAAAGGTTTAGTTCAGTTTAACTGAGTGAAATAGAAGCCGGTAAGGGTTGTGACTGCAGTCCAGCAAAGAAGATTTGCAAGTGGAAGCAGTTTTGTGCATACACAGCAAATGGAGATGTAAGTGTATGTCCTGAGATGCAACTGCATCTGGTCACAGTGATTATTGTGGACCAACTGAGTAGCCTAGAGGTACTTAAATCCAGGGAGCCATTAGAGGCATGGCTAGTTGCACATAAGATAAACTATATGAGATCCTATAAATACAACATTAACATTGTGTGAAGGGAGATCTGCTTCCAAATAAATGTGTTCAGAACCATTATTGAAACTTATTTATTACATTTTTATAACAGCTTTCTATAACAAAGAGTAAAATATTTATTTCAAGGAGACCCACATTTCTATTTCTCACTTTTTTCACACTGATAGATGAATTACAATGAATTCTCTACTAAATAATTGCATTACTTTGGAAAACAGAAGGTCTTTTCATAGACTGTTCACTGCCAAGTTTAGGATTGACCTGAAGTTTGAACAAACAAGTCTGCTCAAAAGGTGAGGTGGCTGGATTTCTGCATGAGGTCAAAACTTAGGTGAATATTGGTAAACAGCAGAATGCAAACACTGGAGAAATTTTACTCTTATTGGAAACTGTGCCTTCAGGACTATTGGCCAATAGTTTAAATGTTACCATCACTTTTGTTTTGTGATTTGTGATCTCTAAACTGCTGTGAAAAGACCTTCAGGCCAAGGACAAAGAGAAGCTGCTTCTCACAGCAGACACGTATTTAGAAGGTTAAGGAAAGAATTATGTGGACATTTGAGGTGTACAGGCTGGACAGTTCTACAGTATTGAAGTGGGCTATTAGAAGACTTGTTTCCTTTGCTTGTAATATTCTACCAAGAATGAAAAAAGAATGTTTATGATAATGCATACTGCTAAGTTGTAGTTAATTTGTAAAATTGTGATACTGCTCAGGCTGCCTCACTGATGGGTGAACTATAAATATTAAGGCTGGATGCTCAAAAACGAGGCTGATTGCCCCCTAGATTACTGACTGTGAACAGATCAAATATAATCAGCATAGTAGCTTGACATGCTGAGAAAAATTGGAAAATGACAGTAAGTAAAGAGGAGCACTGTGGAGAAGATTTTCAATTTTTTTTTCGTAGTACTTCTCTATCTCTTTCCCAGCTTAGTTTATTGTAGATGCAAAACCAATTTAAGACCGGGATCCTTTCTAGTGATTTCATGACTCCGTTTTTGTGTCAAGTAATGAGAGCAAAGATGACAGTAGCGAAGCAGGGTCTATAGAGTACACTGATGGTCTGATTCTAGTCACCCTTTGCACAGAAATAAGAAGTCTGATTGATTCCTGTGAGAACTGTATCCAGGTAAACATGCTTTAGATAGCAACATTAACAAAATATAGCTGCACAAAACTATTCATGAGAAGTCACAGCTATAAGGAAGCCATAAAAATAAAATTCACTTTAACCTCTATTCTATTATAGATGCATCAATTTGTTGCCAATTGGTCTTTCCTTGATTCCAAAGTGAAACCCTCAACCCAAACATTGAATTGGATCATATAGGATTTTTCTGTTAATGGTAGTGTTTTCAAGAAACCTTGTACCACTGGCATAGCCCCTTATGCCAGCAGAAAATATCATGTCTGAGGAAAATGGTACTATTTGTTGAAAAGTTCCATAGAATGCAACCTGTTATCTGGGCAATATTCTCTAAATGTTAGGCTCCACCAATAATCAAATTCTTTCTACGTAGTCTAAGATCTGTTGTAACCTTAAGGCTTCATTACTGTAGTATGCTCTACATGGGGCAGACCTTAAAGATTCATTCAGTATAGTATAGGCTGCGGTCACACGGAGCATTAGCCACGCGAGAGCGATGGAAGACAAGCGGAGTTTCCGGGCGCGATCTCACCAGCACATCTGGGAAGCGTAGCACTTCCGTGACTCAACCGAGGCTTCCCGCCAAAAACACGCAGCAGAAAACTAGTACCTCGGAGGTACTAGTTTCTGGAAACTGCGGGGCAAGGGCAGGCATCTGATCGCATTTCCGGAGGCATCCGGCGCCCGCCCATGTCCCCTTGTAAAAATGTTTTTTTTCCCCCAAGTCTCCGTGGATGTGCACAAGCACCCAACGGAGCATGCGCAGTCGTGGTGTACACAAAAAAACCCTACATCCAGTTTGCCGCACCGCGCGCTTCTTTTTTGTGCGTGGGATTGTCATGCGATCGGCACCTCTCCCTTCCCATGGAACCTCCACGGTACCTCCACGGAGTATAGTATAGTATAGTATAGTATAGTATAGTATAGTATAGTATAGTATAGTATAGTATAGTATAGTATAGTATAGTATAGTATAGTATAGTATAGTATAGTATAGTATAGTATAGTATAGTATAGTATAGTATAGTATAGTATTTTACCCCACCTTTCCATATGGTTCAAGGTGGCTAACTTCAGCCAGTGTGAAATGCAGAGCCCATTTACTATCTGAGGTGGGCTGCTGGGAGCATGCCACTCCATTTTGATATATCTGCACTGGTTGCCTATTTATTCCCAGGTTCCATGCAAGATGTCGGTGCTTTTCCTCAAACCTTTAAGATGTACATATCTGAAGGGACCATATATATGTATCCATAAAGCAACTTTTCTATATCCATCACTGTCTTCTTTCCATCTTCCTGTTGATCAGAGCATGTTCAGCTATTGCCCAAATATGGGATTCTTCTGTCCTTTAGATCAGCCTCCTGGAGGAGATGGAAAGGGTTCCCCAGAGGATGTAAAAACAAATTTTTGAGGCTTCTGAGGCTAGCTTAAAAGGAGCTGTGGTGGCTCAAGTGGTTAAGACGCTGAACTCCAGGCTGTGGAAGGTCAATAGTTCAGCAGTTCGAGACCCGGGTGCTGCATGATGGAGTGAGCTCCCGTCTCTAGTTCCAGCTCCTGCCAACCTAGCAGTTCGAAAGCAAGAATTTGCAAGTAGATAAATAGGTACCACTTTGGTGGGAAGGTAACAGCGTTCCATGCGCCTTGGTGTTTAGTCATGCTGGCCACATGACCACGGAAATGTCTTCGGACAGCGCTGGCTCTTCGGCTTTGAAATGGAGATGAGCACCACAACCCTAGAGTCGGATTTGACTGGCTTCCGAGCAAGGGAACCTTTACCTTTACCTTTTTAGGCTAGCTTAGCACTGATATTTGGGCATGTCAAGTGTTTTTCTGTATTACTGAATTCAGGGGTCATTTCGTAGAAAAAGAGCTAGGGGAACTCATTAGCATAACTCATTAGCATTTGCCACACCCCCTGACATCACCGGAAGTGTGTCATAAAGCCACACACCCCGCCCCCAACGGTCCCGGCCGCCACCGCCAGCCTTGCAGCTCCACTGCCGAGCCCCATGAGGGGCCCGGCGGTGGACCTGCAAGGCCGGCGGGAGTGCAAGGAAGCCCTGCGAAGGCCATCCCTGGCCCCAGGCAGGCAGGGGTGGGGAGAGGCAGGGAGGAAGCAACTTACCCTCCCTCTTCTCCTGCCTCCTCCTGGCTGAATGAGGGCCGGAAGCGGGGTGGCCGGAAGCAGGGGGCGCGGCTTCGTCATGTGCCCCGCCCCCGTACCTCACCCGGGGGGACTGTGATCCCCCGCGATCCCCCCCGAAATGACCTCTGACTGAATTAATATATAACCTGGCACTTTTAACCTCGGTAAACTGTATTGTTGTCTTAATAATTCTATTGTTTTATTTTCATGTTGTTACTCACCTTTCATTCCAGCTATATTGGGAGAAAGATGGATTTATTTTAAAAAATAAATTGCCAACTCCTTTCCTTTAAGTAAGGAGCCTGTCACGGGAGAAGGGAGTCTTCTCCTTCAGAGCAAAACTTCCTCCAGAGAAAGATTCCTCAGAACGGAATGGAGTGATGGGATTCAACCCAGTTCCATGAGACTACTGTTCACTGAATAATGTTGTGTTAATTACTCCTTAGAAAAACATCGAAAGAATGCATATAAAAAGCACTATGTTCTTAGTAATAAAGTGGAAAACTATAGTTCCCGCACTTTACTGCCTACATATTTATTAATTATTCTATTGCTTGAATCAAATGCAGCACTTTATATTTAATTTATTCAAAATATTGATATAATGTGTTTCCCAAGATCATGGGCAACCATTTATATGGATGAAACACCGTTTTAAAAACATGAATCTACTCCATTAAAAATACAAATTACTTATGAATAAATGATGACTTTTTAGCTATTCTTTCCAGGTACAATGAAACATAGTCTGCAGAAATATTAGCAGTATATCAAAGATTATTTCTATAAGATTAAGGAACCCCCACACCCCACATGCTTTCTATAAGATTAAGGAACCCCACATGCTTTACAATCAGAACTTTCAATATTGCATAGTCTCTTATCTGGGTACAGAATATGAGTTTATAAATTGGCTATTACTTTAGAGAACACCATTACATTTTCTTCCATTCGATATCTCCTATCTAAAGATGCATTAATAACTTGGTTAGATTTTTATAAATAGCAGAAGGATGTGACAATATTTATGGAAATGCATTTTATTTTGATCAATTCAAAATTCCTAGAGGAGAAAAAAGTACTACCAGAATTAGTTCATTGCAATCTTTATTTATTATTTTTCTCATTTATATCCCGCCTATCCCGTAAACGGGCTCAGGGCAGGTTACATTCCTGTAAATACAATGAAATCTTAAAACATATTATAAATATATAAAATCAATAAACATAGCTTGCCATGGTAAGAAACTTGTCCATTGATGTAGGTAAGTATGGCCTGTTATCAGTGGGTGGGAGACAGCAACCTCAGGGGGCCATGTGTGGACGCCCACTGCCTCAGCTAAAAGCCTGCCAAAACTGCTCCATCTTGCATGCCCTGTGGAATTGAATAAGATCTGGCAGGGCCCTGATCTCAGGTGGGGACCAGGGCTTTTTCAAGTAAAGCTGAGAGATACTGATTGCCAAGATAAGCCCTTTGGTGGAACTATATGTATAGAAAAAGGCTTTCCTAAAATCCTCCCTGTTTGGGCCAGATGGCCCTTGCTGGTAACACTATTGCGTGATTTCTGTCACCTGTACCAAGGGCTAGCCAGATGGCCAGGCCCACATATCCATATACAAGACACTTTGACACCTGCCAAGAGAGAGCGACTTGCCGGCACCTTCCCAAGCATGGGACGAGCTATGCCCAGTACATTAGCACATCAAAAGCATTCCCTGACATGACACATGATCAATGGAAGAGGCTGGAGTGGGATGCCCAACTCCGAGCCAATCAAAACATACCTTGCCTGACAACGCATGGTAACCAGAGATTGGAACGCCTTCCCACTCTCTCACTATTGGGTAAATGGCCATACCTGGTGGTGACGGGGGGTGGGGTATATCAGCAATTATCCATATAGGAAACAGGAGGTTAAGGAGAGTTAAGTAAGTTCTTCTCTAGGAAACAAAGAGTTCTTTTGGATTGACAGTTTGCTGTTAACATGGAGTGAGACTGTTAGGCAGCCAAGCTAGACTAGCTGCCCACAAAACCATGGGGTTTCTCTTCAAGATTCCCTGGTGAGACCTTGGGCTATTTGCACACCAGCCTGGTAACTATGAACTACCTCTATCGTATAGCTAGAGCTGAAGAAGCTATAGATATCTTTTGTTTCTTATCTTTTGCTAGTCTCATGTTATATGCATGCTTGTGTACTGAATAAAGATAATAATCAATATTATCTGGACCTGTTTCCTCTGTTGCAACCTGATTTCTAAGACTGAATCTCGTGTCTAAAGCCGTTCGCCTAAGGAGGCTACCACTGTGGTACTTAATTGTTTGCAGCCCTGGTACAGAGCTGGTAAAGTGGGTCAGTCCCATAAACAAGAAGGAGTTTGGGATCTCTGCTCCTGAGCTTTGGCGTGGGACTGATTAAAGAGAGATCCTGGTGGCAGACTACCAGTAAAGCCTGGAGAGTGTACAGACATTCTCCTGGTGTTTGTTTAATTGTTCCTGAACGCTTGGTTTCTCTCCCATCCCTGGACTGGGAGGAGAGAGAGAAACCTTGACTGGAGACTGGAGTCCCATCCCTGGACTGGGAGGAGAGAGAGAAACCATCCCTGGACTGGGAGGAGAGAGAGAAACCCATTTTAAGCCCAACCATAATTGTAGTTTGTGAACAATATTAGTTCAGAGATATTTTATAGATTATGTATACTAGAAAATAACCCTCATAATTTTTGAGGCTCCATTTCCTAGAGGTGGTTCCAGAATGTAGTGTAGTCAAACTGATGTCCTTCCTGAACATATATTCAGGTGGGTAGCCTTGTTGGTCTGAAGCAGCAGAGCAAAGTTTGAGTCCAGTGGAACTGTAAGACCAACAAGGTATTTTATTCAAGTTTTGTTCAAGGTATAAGCATTTGTGTGCCTGCACACTTCTTCAGATATAGTGAAATGGAAGTTACCAGTCCATACATATAAGTAGAGGGTCAGCAGTTAATTAGCATACAACATAATGAAGATGTCTGACGTCTTGTGAAAGAGAACTGTCATTATCCAATAGAGGTTGGTTGATTGATTGATTGATTGATTGATTAGACTTCTATCCCACCCTCCCGGCCAAAGCCAGCTCAGGGTGGCTTACATAAAACCTGAAGAATTTTTACAATACACATAAAATAGGATTAAGAACAACATGTAACAATAAAGCAATGTAAGTCTCTGATAATGTGTTGAACTGTTGTTGTTTTTTAATTCAAACAGGTTTATTTTACAAGAATCGCAAGGACTTAACGAGGATATTGGTTTATTATCTCACTGCATATGCTAAATTCATTCAGTACTTACATTTGTATTTTCACCAATCCTCCAGAAGGAACATACATCCTCTTTATTTTATATTACCTCCTGGATGCCTCCTTAACAATGGAGGCCCAGGTCGAGATTAGACTACTGCAATGCTCTCTACATGGGGCTGCCCTTGTCCCAGATCCGGAGGCTGCAGCTAGTGCAGAATGCCGCGGCCAGGCTGTTGTTGGGTCTCTCTATATGGGACCACATCCAGCCTGTGCTGAGGATACTGTACTGGCTGCCTATAGCGTACCGGATTCAGTTCAAGGTGCTGGTGCTAACCCTTAAAGCCCTACATGATCAGGGGCCTGCCTACTTGAGGGACCACCTCTCCCCATATGTGTCCCAGAGAGCACTGCCGTCCGGGTTGCAACATCGCCTGACCCTCCCTGGTCCGAAAGAAGCTAGGCTGAATGTCACCAGAACCAGGGCTTTCTCAGTGGCTGCCCCAACCTGGTGGAATGAGCTCCCGGAGAACATTAGGGCCCTGCGGGATCTTTTACAGTTCCACAGGTGCTGTAAAACGGAGCTCTTCCACCAGGCTTTCAATTAGGGACTTCCACTGATGAGTGTGCCCTGGAACATAGTCTGGTCTGAAATTTTAGAACACCCTCGGGCCTGAGATTCCACTGGACGCTACCCCTGTCGTTGGATGGGATTTGGATTACCGCCATTTCTGTTGGGTTAATTGCAACTGCTGTTGTTTTAATTGGTATGGTATTTATTAATTGTTTTAACTTGTTTGTTTATGCTATTTTAATGTTGTTAGCGGCCTTGAGCCAGATATCTGAAAAGGCGGGATATAAATATAAACAATAAATAAAGGCTGAGAAAATTAGTGAGTAGGAAAGATAGCATGACAATTTAGAACAAAATTCAAGAGGAACAACACTTAGGCTTTTGATTAACAGGAAAAAGTGGTATAGGAAATTATATATAACTTCTTTTTTATTCTGTATCATACAAATCACTTAATAATTTGTATTAGCCATCGCTTATAGCAATATTGACAGTGCAGTCCTATGCAAAGTTACTCCAGTCTAATACCAGTGAAACTGCACAGGATGGAAAATAACCCAGGTTATTAAAATTAGCTGGTAAAACAGCCAAGATATAGGAAAAGGCCATGTTATTAGTCTAATGCATTGTTATGGCTTTTATCTGTTTCCAGTACATAAGAGACTACTGCCTTAGAACATCCTGATAATTTGGCTCCAAGAAAGAGGGGTAATTGAGAAGGAACATAAATAAACCATAATGGCTTATACTCCTTTACTTATTTGCTGCCTTGATATATCACCTTTTTTGCCAAAATGGTTTACAATTTAAAATAGTAAAACAAAAAAACCCTAAAAGATACAAAAGCCAAGCTATAGAACAGCAGAATTATCTCTGGACATTAAAGGTCTTTATAAAAACTGATGATATGAACTCTCAGACCTAGCAATAACCTCAGGCTTTAATGATGATCTAACTTCATGGTATAATAGGCAGATCAACATTTACTGGAAAAAGCTCTTTACTGAATGTTCTATCTCTTACTTAATCCATTCAATAAACACAAGTCATGTTCATAAAAGGAAAGATCATCATACCTGTTTGCTGCTGAATTTTAGATTGGCAGTAAACACTTTCCCCTCAGGAACATTTTAGTTAATTTGGACAAGATGTTTCAGAGCTTGTTTTTGTACTGGTTCTTTATATTTATTGATGTGACCCTGATTTATTGTTGCTAATTCATGTACTGGTTGTTTTGCTGTTTTAATTATGTGCTGCTTATATGATTCCATCATATTAAGTCCCCAGTCACTCTGAGGGAATTCAAATGACTTAAGGTGGGGTATTAATTAAAAAATTAAATAACTAGCTTCGGGGGAGGGAATCTTTCCAGAACACAGCCTGAAATTGTGGGAAAAGTTCATCTTCATGGCCAAGATGTTTGAACGGAGAGAGAATTTTCTGTAAGAACATAATTCAGAAAACAACCCACAATGCTTTGGTTCCCTTGAAATTTTTCAGATGTTTTACCTAAGGAAGACTCTCCAAATTCACTTTGATTTTTTTCTTTAGACAAAATACAGTGGCAAAAAAAAACATTTATAGCATATGCCCACACAGAGAATGAGAAATGTTCTTGTTAATCTTTTAGCTTTTCTCAAAGTTCCACAGAGAATAGTGCAGTCAACATTTAATCCTGACCCAAGTATCTATATATTCTGGAAGCATCATTTTCATTGGTTCAATACTTGTTTTCCCAGTGCCTGTGTATAAACTTCAGCTCTATACAGCAGCAGTTCTCAAACTTTTTGAAGTGGGATCCACTTTTAAACTTACCAGTCCTTTAAAGTCCCATGCTGCTTTGCTCCTCCCCAATACAAAATGCAGGAATTTCACATCAGTTATGCTAAGCAATTTTATATTTTACTTTTAATTTTAGTATACATAAGCAACAGGCTGTATTGCATGGTCAATTCACACCTTATGGAGAGACAAACGCCAATTCCCAGAACTGCTTTTCCCCATTCACCCCTGTTCCTTATCCCCCTCCTAGCATCACAACTCACTTGCAAGACAGTCACAACTCCATATTGTGAAAAACCTTGGCCTACAAAATGTTTTTCCATTGCTGCTCATTGTAGCTCTTTGTCTTATTTTGGTGAAAAGCTGCATATACTGAATTTCTTTTGGTAGCACAGCTTTCTGGCAAGAAAAAGGCAGCAATGCCACGAGACCTCTGTAAGTACAGCAATAGTCACAGTGTGGGTATCCAGATTAACATCAGAATTGCTGCTGAAACAGAAGCTGTTGGACAAAAGGTTTCCAAACACCCATCTTAATACATATGTCCTGTGTCTATGATTAGAAAGAAGAAGAAAAAAAAACCTCATTGGTCACAGTGAAAACAAAATCCCTTGTTTTTCTTGTGAAATGTTGGTATGTATGAGTATCATACAATGACAAGGACCTCAGTGCAGTCCTTCTCATCACAGTGTACACTGCATGTACTACATGAAATAATGAGAACTCAGTAGTCACATCTGTGACTGAACAAAAAGCAAGTAAGAACATGAACATTTATTAACTTTTTTGGTATTGCGGCACATGTTCCCCATTTTAACAGAAGTCCTGACTAGGGGTATGCACCCCAAAAAAATTCAGAATTTTTTGGGTTCAGATCTACCAAACCCGACAAATTTCAGTATTTGCTGATATTCCTGAATCCCAGTATCAGTATGATACTGAGGTTCGGGAATTATCAGACTAGCCAAATAATTTGGCTCAATTATACCCTATGGGGACTTCCCTTCAATGAAGGGAGCATGCCACCTCTGTGGCGTGACTCCAGAGAGGTTTAAAGTTTAAATCCCCCCCAGAGTTGTGCCGCAGAAATGTCAATAGGTGTAGCAAAATTTTTGATGGGGGTGGTTGTCTGGACATGCTTTATTACCCATGCACCCAGTTGGTGGGGCTATTATTTAACGGATATTATTTACTATAATACAGTTTTCAGGTATTTTAATTCTTGTTTCAAAATGCACGACAAACTGATTTTAAAAGAAGATTTTTTTTTAACTCACTGAGATACCTCTGGAAACCAAATTGACAGAAGAAATGTTTCCTCTTATAACCAAGCAAACAGCAAGAACTCAGGAGGGATACATCAGGTTTTGTCATAAAGTTGACATATCTTGTCACTTTTCAGTGCTCCTTAGAAATGATTGCTGTCACACTTTGCACCTGTGGTTTTGGTGTTTTTCCCCCCATAGTAGCTGTATAGATTACTTGTTTCAGTTATCTGTTTACCTAGGGGTTTTAAAAAAATATATCCACAAAAAATACATTATGATTGCCTCTGAAAGTAACAGTACTCTGTACAAAGAATATCTCTTCATTTGTCTTTTGACTGGTTGCATTTGTGTATTTTTTAATCAGAGTGATGCAAAGATGGTCTGAGCCATCTGGATTACTTTACTGAATTACTCCTTGAACAGTTCGGTCCTACTTTCAGTATAATTGGGGTGGTATGTGGGTTAATCTCTAGAGGATTAATGTGCAGCATGAAAGTTCATTATTATTTTTAAAACAGTTACCTAGCTATGTGCTTTTATTAAAACTAAGCTAGACCCTGCCTTCAGGCTTACAATTTTAAAAGGCATCGTATGAAAGAGAAGGAAACTGTAAAGAGAAAAGAAATAAAGAAGAGGGTAGCAATCTAGGTAAGCCAGAGTGAAAAGGTGAGTTTCAAGGAGACATTTAAACAAGGACATTGCGAGGAGCAAACCATTTAATAAAGGGACAGAAAGTTCCTGCAGAAGGGATCTGCAGGAGAGAAGTGACAAGGAATGGAAGAGTAATTCTGGGGCTGTAGTGACACTGGAGGCTTGGTGCAATCTGGCTGTCTCCAAAGTTCCAGCTCCTTTTTGACAGCTCCACAATCCCTCTGCCAAGTACTCAGCCTCCTTCCCTTCACCTCTCTTCCTTGGAATACATAGAGGGGTTTAAGTGCAGATTTTCATGAGAGTAGTCTAATTGACTTCAGTGTATTTACCCTTGTGTCAATCATGGGATGCTCAAACAGCAATTCTGACATGGAAACAGGAGAGAGGGATTGGGGGGGGGATTCGTCACTGGATAACAACTCCCTAAGTGACTCCTGGTCCAGAATGACTACTGGGCCATGGTGATTGACAATGCCAGGAGTGATTATGTGCTTATGGAGAAGGAGAAGGAGAAGAGATTGAATTTATACCCCACCCTTCACTACCCAAAAGAGTCTCAGAGTGGCCTACAAACTCCTTTCCCTTCCCCTCCCCACAACAGACACCCTGTGAGGTAGGTGAGGCTGAGAGAGCTCTTTTGAGAATGGCTCTTTCAAGAACAGCTCTGACAGAACTATGGCTTGCCCAAGGTCATCCAGCAGCTGCAAGTGGAGGAGTGGGGAATCAAACCTGGTTCTCCCAGATTAGAGTCTACGTACTTATCCACTACACCAAACTGGCACACATAGCTACCTGATCCTCCCAGCCAAAAAAAAACACAAAACACCAAAGGAGGTGGAAACAGAAGGGAAGGCTCAGACTTCCCAAACGGCTTGACTTAGCAACAGGGGGGTTCAGACATCAGGAAATGTGGGGTGGAAGTGCTGGCATATGTAAAGACCAGACTTTCCCAGGGTCAGCAAACTCGGCTTCCAGGACATGCTGGGCCCGGGTGGTGATGATTGGGGCACGGAAGGCAGATGTTGTTGTCTGGTCATGCTTTTTACATCTGCAAAGGTACCGTGACATTATTGGCGTGAACTGCTTGTGTGACCACAGCCTGGGTTTCAGAAAGAGTAGTACAAGTAGAATAAAGAGAGAATTAAAGGGTTAAGGGAGCATTGAAAAAAAAATAAAGAACCAAGATAAGGAGGAAATTAAATGGTTAAGGGAGCATTGCAAAAAAAAAAATAAAGAACCAAGATAAGGAGGAGCAAGAGAATGAATGCATGGAAGATACAAGAAGCTCTAAAAAGATCTGGGAGGAAACAAAAAGCCTAATGAAGCTTAATGCCAAACAAGTGGAAGATTCTATAACAATGAAATGCATAAGTGAGTAATACAGAAGAATTCGGGGGGCGGGGGAAGAAGTTCAGAACAAAAGAAAACAGATGATGGGAACAATCCTAAACAGGTCTGTTCAGAATTGTTGTCAGGTTTATTCAATGAGGCTTACTCACAGGACAGTGGCATTAAGATAGCAGTGTAAGAAGTGTACAGTTACTTTAATCAAAGAGTATACTGGGAAAATGCCTAAGACCTTGAGGCTTGTATACTGGAGAATGAGGAAACAGGTTTATCTTGTTTGTAGATTGTCCCTCTTTAGGTTGTTTTCAGATACTTTTTAATTAATTTATTTATTATCAAATTTATACCCCACCCTCCCCGCAAAGTGGGCTCAGGTTTATATAGGAGGTTTGACAGAAAGTCCTTAAAACAGGCTTCAAAATGCTGCACTATTAGAGTACCAGAGGTGAAGAGTTAATCTCCTCAAGAATGGAAAGCTTTGAGTGACAGGCTACTCCAAGCACTATGATTGGCCAGCTCCAGGTAAGGGCAGAAATTTGTATTAGCTGGGTGCTGAGGTGGAAGGGGCATTCTGACAAATTCCTGATTTGAAAGAAGAGAGACGATTCTGTACCTTAACTGTTAAAAATCTGCTCTGAGGAAGAATTCAGTTGAAGAACTGAAAGAGTCTGAGTCTCAGCCTATACTGAAAGCAGTTTTACATAGACACAAGAACTGGGAATGAGATTTGGCAAGGTTGTTGGGTAGTGAGATGAGATTCCCACTCAGGTCAAAGGGAAGGGGATATATCTTCTATGAAAATAAGAAGAATCCCTGGCCAGTTAAACAGGGAGAGTTATCTCTGGGAAGAGGAGATCCCTGGTCTGTTGTGAAAGGAAACTGCTTGAGACACCTCAAGAGCTAGATAGAAATTAGGGCTCAAGAGGAAGGGAGGGAGGTACTGAAAGAAGGTACCAGCCTCAATGAAATAAGAGGAGAAATAGGAAACTCCATTAAAGAGCATGGTAGTGTTTGGAAAACACGGGGGGAAAGCCTCTTGATATTAATATCTCAATAATAAACTCAAAAAATAACTCTCATTTGAGTGTATAAAGAATTACACTCAGTACAACCACTGATTTTTGCCTCAAAGTTAACAACTCCTGATTGCACCTTCCCTTCCCATCTTTTAAATAAAATCTTCTGCTCTGTTTGATTATATCATCTCAAGTGCGATTTGAAGAGGTTCAACCTAAGAGAGCTCCTTATTCTTCCCTCAGGTTCCAGGGCTGGGCTAAAAGCCAAATTGGATCTCTGTGACAGGGTGGGACAGACAGTCTTTTAAAGACAAAGAAGAAAACTGTATTACTTTGGGCGGCTCATTCACATAAGGAAACAACATTTTGGAGGAAAAAAAATCAACCTCTGAGGGAGGGAAGTGTGAGGGGCCATCATAAGAGGATTCCCACTTCATAAGAACATAAGAACATAAGAGACGCCAATGTTGGATCAGGCCAAAGGCCCATTCAGTCCAACACTCTGTGTCACACAGTGGCCATAAATACCAGTGCCATCAGGAGGTCCAGCAGTGGGGCCAGGACATTAGAAGCCCTCCCACTGTTGACCCCCCCCCAAGCACCAAGAAGACAGAGCATCACTTGCCCCAGAGCCCCTAGCTATACCTTGTGGCTAATAGCCACTGATGGACCTCTTTTTTCCACAAAATATCCTTAGCTGAATTCTCTCAGCTGAAAGCAATTAAAAGAAATCCACTCACCTCTCTCACAGCTCTCTCTCCTGCTCCTGCTCAGAGCTCCCACCTGAAATCTTATATGGCACAGTCCAGTGCTCTATTGTTTCATTCCATTGAATGATTAGTCATAGTCAGAAAAGGCAGAAAATAATGAAGTAGGAAAATACTACAAACATAAAAATAATAGGATTTAACAATAGAGTGAATGTGTGGGAAAGGAAAGAGAGAAGTAAGAAATTACACCATGTTCTAAATTTAGGGCCATTTGAAGATGCAGAAGAGATATCAACTAAGAAAGTAAAGGTAGAAAAGCCAGAGGCTGCTAGCTGACCACCTTTAGCAAGTATGCAGCAATACAGTTGTGTTAATGGAATAATAACTGTGATCAGTTTTACCCTATGTGGCATTTTTAGACCATTTAGAAATCACCTTGAAAACACAATAGCCTAGCTAGTTAAAAATCATTATTATTGGTTTCTTACAATTAAAAGGCAATGTCCATGCAACTGGAAACCATTCTGTTTCTCCATATTCTGCCCTAACCGTAGCCTCTCCTCCTGAGTATAGTTGTGCATCAAAACAATCAGATGTAGTGGCACATCCATTTCTTTTAAAAACAACCATAGTTGTTCATGATCCGTATAGTTGAAAGCTTTGCTGTACTCTATGAAACAAATGCTAATTTTCTTCTGAAATTTTCTCGTATGCTCCAGTAACCCCCATAAATTTGCAATATGATCTCTAGTGCGTCTTTCTTTTCTGAATCCAGCTTGAACATCTGTAATTTCTCATTCCATGTATGATAACTGTCTTTATTCTAAGATTTTGAGCATCACAAAGAAGAAGAAGAGAAGAAGTTCATTTTTATACCCCACTTTTCTCTACCTTAAGGAGTCTTAAAGTGGCTTACAATCACCTTCCCTTCCTCTCCCCACAACAGTGAGAAATTAATGCTATGATCTGATAGCTGCAGTCTTTGACAGCTCCTTTTTTGGAACTGGAATGTAGACCGACTGACTCTTTTGTTTTCCATATTTGTTGGCATATTTTTTATAAAATGTTGATAGACTCCATTTCTGTGACTTGAAAAAGCTCTAATAATATCCCATCTACTCCTGGTGATTTGTTTTTCCAAATTGCTGAGAGTGAAGATCTCACTTCACTTTCTAAAATCTTCTTTAAAAGATTCTTCTGGGGAGGAATATGTCATTTTTGTATCTCTTCTGTATAGTTTTTCAGTGTGTTGTTTCCATCTTTTCTTTATTTTGTCTTGTTCAGTTAATGTCCCAGTACTAAGGTGATGTGAGAGGGCAGTGAAGGCAAGGGATCCCTTCCAAAGCAATACCTCAATATGACACATAACTCAGCTTTTTGGGAAAAAATTGGCCACAACTTTATTGATTACAGCTGTAAGATGCCTTGGCACAGCATGGGGCAACCGGATCCTGGCACTGACTGATCCATCGGACAGTCTATGAAATCCATCCTACCTCAGCCCACCCACTGGGGTAGGGGGCTCCATGGAATAACAGAATGCTGGACTCCACCAGGATGACCGTCACTACATGGTCTCCCCTGCCACTTGAGCATGAGAGAAACCTCTTGTAGCCTCCAAGATGGGCATGCCCCATTGAAAACCCTCATCCCAAGATCCCTTAAGGAGATTCCCATACACAGGAAACAGGCACATAGGCCAGTTTCCCCACAAATGGATCTGGCCCCATGCTGATACTACCACAAGAGCCAGGAACCCCTACCCAGCTCCCGTCAAAGCTCCTGCAGCTATAGCCAAACCTACTGGCCATACTCAACCCTGTGCAGTCAGATGTGCATCCCCCATTGAGACAGATGAATGTTGTCCTCACAAAACAAAGCTTCCAAACCAGTGCAAGATGTCTGGGTGCCAAATCCTGCCCCCACAGCCTCGACGATCTTGCCCAGCTTGTTGGTCATTTTCTTCTTTGCCATGTCGACACTGTCTGGGCAGTGAGCCCGACACCAAGAACGCTACTTCAGCTAATCAAAACAGAAGATGGCCGTGGCTGGGAGCTCCTCCTGCAATGCTCACAAATCTGTTTTATCCTGGTATGCCAAGCCAATACCCATACAGGCCCCCAGGTCATTCTCACCCAGTTGTATCACCATCATGTCCAGGGGCTGGTGACACTGCATGCACTGTCAGACAGTAGGCAGCCGGGTGTCCCATCCCATTCCCCTTGAACTTGATCCAAGTGATCTGCAGCACATCCTCCAAGCTGAGATTCTTGCCTCATCCAGTCAAGGCCGTGTAGGATGCCACCTAGTGCACAGTGCTGTGACTGCAGAGTCAAACTGAATTGTGTTGAATCAGTAGGCAGGTGTGGCCGGATGTATGTCTTGGAATGCCATCTCCCAATGGCTTGGATGCATGATGGCTGCAGTCCCAATTTGGTTGCTGTGGTTGCTGCCCCAATATGAAAAGAATGGGGCCAGAACTGTTGAGGGTGGAGACTGAGAGCTGCTATACCATACTGAAGGACCCCAGCAAATTGATATCTTGTGAGTAAGAGCCATCCTTTTGGATGAAAAGAGGGCCTGGCCTGTGGGGTTGCACTGCCAGAAAGGCTTTTGTAACATGCACTAGGCACAGGCCTCCCCCCATCAAAAGATCCAGCCTCAGGTGAGTCCTGCATGCTTGCTAGCTGGTCTTAGACCTCCAAATGCTCAAGGAAACCCCTGCCCTGCCAACCAGTATGTCCTGCACCTCTAGGGGGTGGTTAGTTGTTTCTCTTCTAGAATTTGCCACTAATTCCCTTATCCTCAGGGCCCCACAAAAGGGCAGAGTAAACACTGCTTTAAATAGGGTGGCCTTATAAGAAGATCAGCACAGGATTGGAAGCTTCCGCTCAAACCATGTCAGGGTCTCAAACATCAGGGGCCTGCAAGGGTCAGGTGCTCGAGGAGAGCCTTCTCCACCCTTCCACCACCTTGTGAGACATGAAGCTTTTGTATGGATCAGTGAAGCCATGGGCATTGCTAAAGAATGAAATGGCAGCCATGTGCCACTGGATGGTTCTGGGCGTGAAGCCCTGCTCCTGAAAGTGGGCTATGTACCAGAAAACACACTCCTGTGACACCAGCCAGGCGTCCAGACTGTCATGGCTGCTGATGAATAAAAAAATGTTGTGGCTGCTGATGAATACAAATGAAACGTAGAAGAGGCGAAATACTCCCTGCATTATGGTATATTCCCAAGTTCCCAGAGCTCCTCAGGAAATGGGTCCGGGTAGCGATTGGCCTGCAGTACCAGGCTGAGAAACCTTTTCTCCTTGAGTTGAGACAAGGCATCTGCAATGCTGTTATCGATGCCCGCTAATTGGTGAGCTGAAAATGTGTTATTAGCAGGCAAACATACAAGGACAAACCTGCGTACTAGGCACATAATTCACTTCAAGTGAGGAGTCTGCTTATTCACAACTCTCACTACCGCTTGGTTATCACACCAGAACCTGACCCTCCTGTTCCGAAACGCTTTCCACCAGATGACTACTGCCATGAGAATGGGAAACAAATCTAGGAAGGTGAGGTCCCACTGTATACCTGCCCCCACCCAGGTGGCTAGCCACCATTGTGCACACCAATGCCCATTGTAATACACCCCCAAACCAATGGTACCTGTTGCATCAGACTGTATTCGGATGCTGTTGCCCAGATCAAGTGGTCGGTGCCAGATGGTGACCCCATTATAGTTGGATAGAAAGGCTAGCCATACCCTTAGGTCTTTCTTCATGTACTTGGTTATTCATACATGGTGAAGTGGTGCAGAAGTGCCTGCTGTGGCCCATACCAGACATGCCCAGAAGGCCCTAACTGGCATAACCACCTGGCACGCAAAGTTAAGATGCTCCACAAGTGATTGCAGCTCTCTCAATGTACATTTGGCATGTGCCAAAGCCAGGGTAATAAGGGCCTATAGTGCTAGAAGCTTATATTCTGGCAGGAGAAATGTCCCTTCCACAGAATCCATTTGAATGCCCATGTAAGTTCATCATCACAAACAATTCCTTTAATGGCATTTCACAAGAGTAAAAACATAATATCTGAGAAATTAAAAAAATCAGATTCTGCATAAGATAGAATTCTGTTAAAAATTACCGCTTCGGCAGTACATATACTAAAATTGCCCATGTAAGTTAACTGCATTGCGTGACCCTCCATCTTATCATGGACCAGCAGGACTCCCAGCTCCCTCACCTGGGTCTGAAATACAGACAGGTGCTCCCCGCAAGCAGGAGTACCTGTCTGGCCAATGAAAAGGAAATTGTCCAAATAGTGTGTGATATGTGGAGTATTAGCCCTGGCTTTTGTAGCCCATTATAGGAAGGTACTAAATGCCTCAAAGGCTGTGCACAACACAGAGCAGTCCATGCGCATGGCCTCGTCCATATACCAAGGCCCCTGGAACTTAAAACCCAACAGACAAAAATTCCTGGGGGGCACTGTTTAGCAGGCGGAAAGCCAACTGTATTTCACATTTGACCATGAGTGTTCCAGGGATGCAGGCCCTGACTAAACCCACTGCATGGTTGAAATATTTGTATTGTACAGAACAAAATTCAGGAGGAATGGCATTGTTAACCAAGGACGATTTAGGTTATGACAGGTGATGGATATGCCTGAATTCACCTGGAGTCTTCTTGGGGATGACCCCCAGAGGGGAGACCTGCATGTTGGGCAATGAAGAGGCATCAAATGGACCTGCAATGTGGCCCACTGAGCATTCCTTCATGGTCTTGGCAGCTACGACCTCAGGCTGCTCCCTGGTTGATTTTAGGTTATTAGCATCTGTCACAATGCGCTGGCTGGTGAAATGGATGGGGAACCCAAATGTAAAGCCATTCTTAAGATAAAGTGCAGTGGACCACTGGGGTAGGCATCCAGAAGGGGGCAAAGGGCTTGCAGATTGACTGGGGTGATGGCAAGCCCCACCCCTCACTCAGCTGTTCATATTCTAGGCTGAGCTGCTGGACGAGGAGGCACCAGTGGATCCTCCACCCCTTGCAAGCAGCACCAGTAGAGGAGGGTCTGCTGCTCTGAAATGGCTGCTGAGTGTTGGCTGAGAAAAAGCAGGACACCCTGGGATGATAACCCAGACAGATCACATGATTGTGGTCAAATGGCAATGCCCTGATTAAACTCCCAACACACCCTATGGGCTGTGTCCTGCCAAAAGTCCCATTTGGTCAACCTGGATGACACTGATTTTCCTTTGATATTGGGGTCAACCTCCATCAACTATGTCTTATCATGCAACAGGCCCCACCTGGCCTTCTCACTCTGTGATGCATGCTTGCGGAATGCCTCATCATGATTCAATGCCACTGTATCCTTGGGCAGTGCCCTGGCATTTAGCACATTGAACAGGTGGTCATTCAGGTGGTCATTCAAGTGCCATTTCCTATCAGGATAGGCAGACATCACAACTCCCATGTACACTTGTAACCTGACCAGCCAATTATTGAATGTATGCTTGTCCTAATCTTTCTTACCACCCTTCCTGTCCATTCTTGCAAGTCTTCTACTCCAACCCTCATCTGCATTGGGCCTCAATAAGACAACAGTGTTAACAAAGAAACCATAAAGTGTCCTATCCCTGACTTTTCTGAGAGGTGGATTTGTGGTGGGTCCTCAGCATCCTCAAATGTGGATGTAACGGAGGAGGGGTCAGAAGCATTGAGCCCAGCCCACACATTACTGACCCCTCCCCTGCAAACTGTGAACTGTTTCCAACCTATGCTGAATGCCCTAGCCAGCAGCCCAGTAACCTGTACTGCCACTCTCCAGTAATCTGCTGCAAACTACCTATAGTCCCCATCCAAAGAGGACTCACCTGACATTCCCTCACTGTCTGAAGCCTAGATAGGCCATTGGCCTGATCCAGCACTGGCTTCTCTTATGTTCTTATGTTCATCCCCCTGCAAGTGTGATGCCACCTCTGATCTCCTGCTCCTCACCCCAGCCTTTGACTGTTGACCTGTGGTGGCTTGTGTGAAGCTCCTCGGAGCTACTGGAGCTCTCCAATCCCAAAGATGATGACTAATCTCAATGACATCTGCCTCTTAGCTTGGTAGAGCACTGTCAGCCTCTGAGCCCAGGACCTGCCACTTGCAGCTCCTAATTTCTTGACGTGCTTCCAGTGTTGGCTGTCATCTAGTTGATGCAACTGTTTGGTGAGGTGCTCCACTGCCTGAGCAAGGCCTTGCAGAGTGCTGTTGCTCCTGGCTGCAGTTGCACCTTGCCCCACAGAGTTCCACACCACCAACCTCCTCGCTGTTTGATGCACCAAAGACGTTGTGGCAGGATTGGACTACTGCCCTCTGTGCCACGGTGTCTTGTCTGCAGCAGTAAAGTGGTGGCCACCCTTGCTTGATGTGTAGCCTTTTTGGCAGCATATTGCACCAAACCCAGCCAGAGACTATTAGTGATAAGTACCACATGAACCTGGGACCTCATACCCAGAGTGCGGACTGTGGTAAGACATGGTAACTCAAACTCAGGCTATTGGCAAAAGTTCAGTTTACCCAAGACCGAGTCACAGGCTCCCCAGTGGGAATACAGCACAAGGCAGCACAAACTGTCAGCTAACCAGACCTGACCCCCACCTATCTTCCAAGATCAGACAACGAGCTCAGGCTAGCCTGGGTTATCCAGGTCAGGGGACCCTTGATGTATCCCTTTATCTGTCCATGCATTTATCCATGTATCTATCTACTCTGAGCCATTTGACTTACCTACCTACTCTGTGTACCCCTTTAATTCCTGCTTTGGGATATAGAGGCGCAGATCATTAATGCCAGCAGTCTTGGGGTTTGCTCTCCCTACTCATTACCCCTTTTTCCCTCACATACATCCATGGTACCGTATATCGCCAATTTGACAATCCCAGTTTTTAGGAGGGTCTTTATGCTTGCAAGATTTAACCTTTTCCCTTCAGTAGTGGTCTCAGGTAGATACAGGGGTGTTCCGTATAAGGATAGACTTTGCAACTGTGATTTTGGGGAACCTGATTCTGTCACCCATATTCTTTTTTGCCCTCTTCTCCCTTCGCAGAGAGACTTTCTGGATAGGGATTTAAATTTCTTTCTAGCAGACAAGAGCCCAGCAATAACGCTATCTGTTGCAGAATTTCTGACCCATGTATGGAAGTCAAGAGTAATATCCTGTAAACCTTGTAAACCATGCTAGGATTGCCTTGTATTTTGAGATATTGGGAATACTGGTTGATGTTGTTCCTTGTACCTACCCTTTAACTTTTTCCTTTGTTTGATTTATCTATGTTATGCCGAATAAAGGTTTTCTGTTTCTGTTTCTGAATTCCCGCTCGAAGGCGTACACCAGCAGCCACCCAGACAACTATGCATGGGCCCCATCCCAAGCCTAGCTTGGTCAGGCACCTCCCTCCCATTGCCTATTGGGGAAAAGTCTTCCTTATTTCTTATTTAGTATTTATTTATTTATTAAATTAGATTTCCTAGGCCACCCTTCCCTACAAGAAGGGCTCAGTGTGGCTTACAACAAAATAGTGTACAATAAATGATTTAAGTTAAAATCAACATTAAAACTACATAAAACAGGTTGATTAATAAAACGATATACATTCCAAGATGGAAAGAAAAAATTCAGCTCCCCAGCCCCCTAGAGGGGAGGGGTTACGAGGGATGGGGAAAGTATATAAGAGTTTCAGGTGTTGTACTGTCCCATCACTGTTCTCAACTGATGATAAAGACAACAATCCCCCCCCCCATTTTGGTTAAGTTGAAGAGTCAGGATGTGATGTAGTTGGCTGGCATGAATCTCAGTCAGAGGAAAAGAAATGGGAGGGTTCAAATTCAGACTGGGTGTTGTACCACAGCCCATCACATGCCTGCTCCAGAGGACCTGAAGACCACAATGGAGGGAAGAAACCAGGACTTGGGGCAACCTCCCCTTATATGCTCTGCACATGTAAATGAGCCCCCCTTTTCCTCAGGGGCAAAAGCCTTTGTGTTCTCCCAACCCCACAGCCCAGACCCCAGAGTTTATCATTTGCCAACTTCTAAGTCTGCTCCTTTCCTCCACTGCCAGCCTCTCCATTGATCCTTAGTGGCTCCTCTGCCCTGGATCAGAGCTCTACCACTGCAGGCCTCCCACCAAACCATGTGGCTCCACTAGCTGGCAGACAGGTTCTGCTATCACAGGAACCTCACTACCTAGCCCAATGATGTGGGATTCAGCAGCTCCCGGATCCCAATGTCTTCAAGCCAATCTTGAGGGTCCTGACACCACAGCTGGCCCGGGAACTCTGAGGTGGTGCTCCTCCCGACTTCTGGCTTCCAATGCAGATGCACCAACACCCAGCTGCCAATCTCGGCCTGGCTCATCTTGCCAGATGAGATGAGGGACATGGTGACTTCCAGATCAGTGGCCCACTCACACTCAGGCAGAACACACAGACAAAAGCCCCCAGCCACTGGTGAAGCAGAGGAGGTCTGAAGGGAAAAAATTCCACACAGCCAGGTGAGCTCCTGGGCAGCATGGTGCTTTAAATATCTCCCCACAACCCCATCCCATGGCCTAATCCCAGCCCGTCATAGGTCTTGCTCTGTGATGGGGGTGGGACCAAATTTTGTACCCATGCCGCCACCTGGCCCCTCAGCTGATTGCACAACCTGGCCCTCATTGCCAGACACAGCCAGCTGGCCATGGCCAATGTCACCTGTACTGGTTCTCCTCACTCCCATAGGTCCGCAAATGGGACCTGTGGTGAGTTGGGGGGCCAGCTTTCAGCATACCTAACCATGCTTTAAATTTCCCCTTGATTTCATTGATCTTGTGGAACAGATAGCTTGGTCTTCCTTTTTGCTTTTTTCTTTTACTTCTCATCTGTCTTTAGCAATTTTAAGAGTTTTCCCAGTCATCCATCCTGGCTTTTTGTTTCTTTCTGGCTACATCAATGATCTTTGTGCATTCTTCCTTGATGATGTCTGGTTTCAACCCAGATTTTTTTTCTAGTTCATGTTCATTTGAACTAAATAATGCAAATTTATTATTTATATGTTCTTTAAACTCTTCAGGAATGTTGGTTAGATCATATTTTGGCCCTATAAATACTTTGGTGTTTTTCTTCAGCTTTATTCTAATTTTCAGTATTAACAATTAACGTTCTGTACCACAATCAGCTCCTGGTCTTGCTTTAGCGGAAAGAATAGAGCTTCTCCATATTCTGCTTTCTATATTGGCTGTCCATTAATGTCCATGCATGCATTTATCTGTTTAGCTGCCTGTTGTCTTCACAGAATTCTATGAATCACTCTCCAGTTTCATTTTGTGCCCCTAGCCCAAATCTTCTGACTGTTTGATTCTACTTTGTTTCCCACTTTTGTGTTCCAGTCACCTATGATTATCTTGTTTATGTGTGTGATGAATGTCTTCCCAGACACTTGCATAAAAGCTTTCAATTTCTTCCTCATCAGGATCTGTAGTTAGGATGTAAACTTGAATGATGGTTATGTTGATAGGCTTTCCATGAACTCTGATTGATATTATTCTTTCACACTTTGCATTGTAGCCCCTGACTACTTGTGTTACATTTCACCTCACTATTAGAGCAACTCTGTTTCTTCTGTGTTTGTCATTTCCAAAGTGAAACACTGTAATTTTCTGATTGAAAGTATTTTAATCCCGTCCACTTTAGTCCACTCACTCCCAGGATTGCAACATTTAAATGTTCCATTTTACGATTTCAAGCTTAGCTTTTCATATTTCTCACGTTCTTTTTTCCTATTATATGTGTCAAAAATTGGTCTTTCCTTTAGCATCTATTCACATCAACAACTGACTGTCCTTTTGACTTTAATCAATTTGTATAATTTAGAATAGTGCTACTTATATTTGTCCTCAGCTCCTCTTCAGGGATTCCTCAGCCACCCTGAGCCTGCTCTTGCGGGGAGGGCAGGATATAAATTAATTAGATAGATAGATAGATAGATAGATAGATAGATAGATAGATAGATAGATAGATAGATAGATAGATAGATTATTTTTGGATTGTCTCATCCTAGGGTTTTCAAGGCATGTGAAGATCAGAAGTGGTTTACCATTGCCTTTTTCTGCACAGTACCAACCAGGGTTAACTGAAGTATCGCAGTTGCCACAACACTGTTTCTGAGGGGCACTGAAGAGCCTGTCTCTGAAAATTTTTGTTATGTTCATCACAGTTATGATTCAGTTATACATGTGGCTATAAACTTATTGGGTTTATGATAAATATTACTTTAATACCTTTAGGGCATATTCAGCTGGGGCGTTTCAGCCGGCGTAAACTGTACCGGTTGGAACCGTTGCAGTTTATGCCGGCTGAAATGCAGTCACACTTACCTCCTGTCTGCGGAGCCCATTGCTGTATGCCCATTCACACACAGTGGGCATTGGCGGTTTGTTGTTGTTGTTTTTTAACTTAGTTTGTGCATGCGCATAGGCAGCCATCCACAGAATGGCAATCTTCGTGCATGCACAAAACACCCCATCCAAAAAAAGCATGCCCTGAAGAGAGGACTTACTTGGGCTTCCGAACAGAAGTGGCTCTACAATGGTGGAGAGTGATCAGACGAGGGGGGGGGTAAAGCAATTACAACCATTGCACTCAGGATACCACCACTTGGGGACCTAGTGGGAGAATACAACGGTTTAATGCTCTTTGTAACAGTTAGGGACGGAAGGCAGATGTTCGCTGTGTTAACGCCGGTAAGTACACCGATTCCAACCGGCACCTATACCGTTGTAAATGCCCCATCTGAACACACCCTTAATGTTTTACTTTTTGAAACACTTTCATAATTGCTTGCCAAGCCACAACTGTGCTATCATTTATTGACCTGAATCCCCCCCTCCCCGCAACTCTCTGTTTGGAAAAGATAATTTAGGAGAGGGATTTATGTAGCAAGGGTTCTGCTGGGTTACATAGAACCTGTAAAATTATTTCAGTACATATATGTAAGACAAATTACATATTCTAGACAATTATGAAAAGAGTCACATATAACCAGGTAATTAATACTACCATAAATTCACGATATGTATGTTTAGGTTTTATAAAGTCCCAAAGATAATGATTCATCTACAGCAAGCCATACCATTCAATTGTTTCAGAACAGCACCTGAATATCAGATGTGTGAACTCTCCTGGAGACTATTTATAGGTCTCAGACAGAAAAGAAGCAAAATCCAGTCAATTTCTCAGGTGTGACAATGTTCTTCAAGAAATCAAAAAGCATCCTATGACAAAAGTGAATGTCAAAACCAAACAATATTCTGTGCTGCCCATATAAAACTTTTTGAAATAGGTGTTAGAGAAGTAGAGTGGAGTGAATATGCCTGCCAGAAGATAACTGGAACAGAGAACCTTGTAAGAAACAAAGAATGATTACCTCCATATTAAGACATATTGTTTTTCTAACAATCTGTTGTATTTCAAGTATTCTGTTAAGGAGTATAAATTCTCTACTGTATCTACAATGTTAACCCTAATAATTGCCCTAGTACTGATCCACTGGCATTATTTTCTTTTCCTTAGTATTTTAATAATTTAAGAATTCTGATTTATTTATTTATTTTCAGGTCTCAGGGTGGAGAATTTGGAATGAAATTAAAATCTACACACTCAGGGTAAGAAGCCATTTTAATCTTTTTAGTACCAACATGGTCAATAATTTGAGAAATTATATTCCAGTTAAGAGGTATGTTGCACAGAAACTTATAAAGTCACAGTTTGATTGTTTGAACATCTCTTGGGATTATAGGAGTAACAAAGAATGTTTGTGGACAAATGATTCTATGGCTGCTCTTTAAGAAAAAATTCTATCTAGAATTGTTTGCACAAGTCAATCTTGTTGGCCCTTTTCTGTTGGATGTATTTATTATAATATGGATTGATATCATACTAATATTAACAGTACATAGCCATGATCCAGAAAAAAGCATAATTAACTGTGTGTGATGAAAGAAGCTTTAGTACTCCTAAAAAAACCTTCTGACTAGGGATGTGCAAAAACCAAAATGATTTTTTTTTCAGATTCAGATATATTGGACCCCAAAAAATTCAGGATTCCTTCCAAAAAAGAATCCTATACCAGTATGGTATTCAGATTTAGGTTTTTTCAGCAATCCTGATTTTTTTTTTCTGGCTCCATTATAGCCTGTGGGTCCATTATAAATGGGGAATTGATCTGGGCATTTCCAGGGGTCTGGGGGGCTGTTTTATGAGGTAGAGGCACCAAAATTTCAGCAGAGCTTCTGGTGCTTCTACTCAAAAGACCTCCCCCCAAATTTCAAAATGATTGGACCAGGGGGTCCAGTTCTGTGCCCCCCAAAAGAAGGTGCACCCATCCTCCATTGTTTCCAGTGGTGGGAGGGAAGCAAAAAAAAACCCCACACATGTGAGGACTGACGTCAAATCAGAGAGTGTCTCCAGTAGAAACAGAAGGTGGGGGGTTGCAAGACCAACAGAACCAATGCATATACAGAGTGCCTCACAGAACCAGTGTGTGCACAGAGTGCCCAGCAGAATCAGTGCCACTGTGGCAATGCCATTTCAACAGATCCAAACAAGGGGGGGGTGTAAGCACAGCACACCAAGTGCATGTACAGAGTTCCCAGTAGAACCAGAACATGTACAGAGTGCCCAGCAGAACCAGTGCACGTACAGAGTGCCCAACAAAGGTGACCCCATCCTCAATTGTTTTCAATGGAGGAAAAAATAAAGCATTTAAGGGAAGGTACCGGGTTTTGCTGGGCACTAGTACATTGCAATGGTACTGGTTGGCAGTCTGTACATGCACTGGCTGTGCTTGGCTGGCAACCCCTGTCCTTGCTTGGATTTGTTGAGCTAGCATTGCCACAGTGGCACTGGTTCTGCAAAAAAAAACCAAAACCCTTCAGTTTCTACTGGAGACACTCTCTGATTTGACATCAGCCCCTGCCTTTTTGCTGTTTTTTTCCTCCATTGGAAATAATGGAGAATGGGGTCACCTTTTTTGGGGAACCACAGAATTGGACCTCCTGATCTAATCTTTTTGAAACATGGGGTGGGGGTCTTTTGAGTAGTGGCACCAGAAGCTACACTGAAAATGTGGTGTGTCTACCTCAACAGCTCCCCCAGACCCCTGCATACCCCCAGATTGATTCCCCATTGTAGCCTACGGGAACCCTTGACTATAATGGTGCCCATAGGCTATAATGGAGCTGAAGCCATTTAAAGCTGTCATGGTCCCTTTAAATGCATTTGTAAAGCTGCAGCTTTATCCAAAATGACATTTAAAGGGAGTTCACTCTCTTTAAATACTGTTTAATTGTGACTAACCTGTTTTCCTGGATAATCCTGAATTTTGGGGGGATTATCCGGAATTGGCTATGCTTGATAGCTGAATATACACCCTCCCCCCCATCTGGCTGAAAGAATTGCTGATAAATACTGATAAGGTATTTTCTGGCTTTTTTTTTTGGCTCAGAGCCGAATGCACATCCCTACTTCTGACCACAAGAAATACCTGTTTTAGAACTTAAAGGAATTTCAGTAGTAGTTAATGTTATGGTATGCTGATCTACTGCCCCAGGAGGAAAAGAAATTCAGACTTGATGGGCATGTACAGTTCCCTTTTGAAGCCTAAATTATGCTCTGGGCTGTGATTATAGCCCTATGGTGTTGGAACTGTGATGACTGTAACAGTTAACTGAGACAGAATGGTTTGTAAAAATGGCAGTGGCCCTGCTGGCAGCAACACAAATTGTAAACAGAGAAAGAGACTCCATTGATGAAAATCAATAGGAGTTACCAGAAGTAGAAAATATAACATGTTGTATCACCTGTCAAGCTTTATCAAATGATTTCAACTGGAAACATTTACAGTGCAATCCTTAGCAGAGTTATACCCTTCTAAGCCCATTGACTTCAGTGGATTTAAGAAGGGTGACACTGTTAAAAAATGCACTGCAAATGTCATAGCTTTAGGGACACCGATGGGTGCTTGTTTCAATGAAAATAGAAGTTATTGGGATCATGATGGGACTGCAACTGTTTTATACTCCGTGTATTCTAATATACATATATGGAACAATTATATTCAACGTGATTTTATATATGTTTACACCAAAAATAACCTGATAAATTCAACATTATTTACTTTTTGATTGCCTATAGGAGCCTTTAGTTCTATTAAGCAGTTGCTGTAATTATATAGTCAATCAAGTAACTGTTTGGAATACAGTGTTTTCAGAACATTGAGACTGTGCCACAGGATTATGGGTAATAAACTCAAGTGCTTGTTTATATAAAGAGATGCTCTAGTTGGCATTCCACTGAGATAACACTCATAAGGTAGCATCATTTGTATTACACAAATTAGCTGTCATGCACAGCACATTTGGGCAGGCAACAAACCCCCTAAAGAGCAACCCCCCCAGCCTGTGAGAACCAACCTGTCAGCTCTGTTTTGTGGTTTTATATATTGTGTGGGAAAAGCAGTGTCAAATGTATTCCTGAAGACATGAAGCTACACCCTTCCTCTGTACAATGCAACAGCCTTACACTATACAGTAATTGTATCACAGAAGAACTTTTGGAAAGTGACACAATTTATTGCTGTTGCTTTCCCCCAAAAAAGTGTAAAATTAATACAGGGAAATATTGTATTTGCCCCACTAAATGCTGAATTAACAAATACTGGCTTCTATTAAAATGCTTTATTTTTACTTATCAGAATGTACAGTTTTAGGCTCTATTCAGACACCATAAGTCATGGTTTGATCAAACATTTGTTAATGGTAATGACTGAATCCAACTAGCTATAATCTGTTAATTGCTACCAAATGAGAATTTCAGACTAGGGTTTGTGGCAGTTCTCTAACCACAGTTTGCATTAATAGCAGTTTCCTATAATACCTGAATGCACAAACCTCAGTGAGTAGCACTGCCCCTTGCAACTGGCTCACCAGAGAGACAGCAGTACAGGGAGGATGTTTTCCCTACTGGGAGGAAGAGAGGAGCTAACAAACTAGGGTTTATCTCAGTCAGGGTTTATTACTGGCAAATTAATCAAGTTTGCATCACAAACCATGGTTTAAACAAACAGTGGTTTATTGTGACATCTGAATCCTGTCTTACTGTTAGATTAATGGAGTGTTAAAACCACTGTTCAATTACAGAATCCCTCCTTTCTGTTAGATTACCGAAGAAGTCCCTTTGCCTATCAGCCAGATGGTGCCTGATTTACACCTTCTGGCAGAGGTTGTACCTCCCATGGGAAGAAGGAATGCAAGAGGGATCCCAAAAATATTGTGGTACCTTGACCTCTGTTGGAGCACTGCCCTGATAAACTTTGCACTAATTATAAATGAAGCCAAATTAGCTAATAAACTGTCAGAAGTGAGGGTCATTATGACATTGTGAAGTTTGATGATACTTGGGAAGAAGGAAAATGGTTCTTTATGCGCAGGGTTTGGGATGGGTGAGTGTATGTTGGCCTCAACCATACCTGGGGAACTGAATGGAAGTAATATGACGTGGTCTTCCAATCCAATTACCTTTATTGGCATGTAAGACGTGCTGTTTTTGGTGTTTTTGGTGACTAATGCTTCCAAGCTGTTTTTTAACCATGGTATATCCTAGGGACAACTCCTGGGCTATACAGGTAGCAAGTGATGAAAAAGAAATCCTGCTTTTTACAGCAAGATGAACTCAACATTCTGCAGTTTCATTATATTAATGTTCAGAATTCCCTTTATAATAAAATGGTGTGTGGAATGACTGCATTAGGCTAATCCGTAGATTATAGGATAAGGTTGAAGTGAAAAGGTTTCAAAACCTTAGTTTTATGTAGTCTAGGAAGAAAAAAAATGTTTTAATGGAACAAATGTAATTGAATTATATAAACTTTAAAGGGAAGTACTTGATAATGTCAGAAAGATTAGCTTCTTCTAGCACAGCATAAGTAATGAGTCTATGAAGCTGAAGACAGTTTCAGAAATTCAGACTGAAATAGTACCAGGTAGTTCTTTGAATAACCTGGCAAAAATGTAGGAAAGTCTTCTCTGCCTAAAGCAAATCAGAATTATAGAATAATAACACTTTCTGCCTTGTATAGGAGCATGGAAAAGGTTTTGACATACCCCTCTTAGATGAATAAGGGACAAGTTACGTTGCTGAATTGGATGGCTGTTGTTACATGCCTCATGCATTTTGACCAGAAGGTGGGAGGATCAGGGGCTAGGATTTAAGGTAGTTATGCCTCTCACATCCAGACATTTTAATTGTTATCTCCTTGCCTTCCCATCCCAGAGGTGGGATATATGGGATTACATGACTCATTCAGAAGCTGTTATGGAAATACAGGGGAGGGTTCCATCAGATTGGTTTGAATAGGACTGAGCTGTAAGGCTAGGTTGGCAGGAATAATGCAGGGTGCTATAATATAGGTAGGGAATCTGGCAAATTTATCCTCCAATTTATCCTCCCAAAAACTCTGTGTGAGGTAAGCTAGGCTGAGAGAGTGTGGATGGCCCAAGGTCAACCAGTGAGCTTCCATGGCACAAGCGACTACCAAGGCCAGGGCCTTCTTGTTGGTGGCTCCATACTGGTGAAATGAGCTCCCAGAAGAGATCAGGGCCCTGCAGGACCTTTTACAGTTCCACAGGGCCTGCAAGACGGAGCTGTTCAACTGGGCCTTCAATTAAGGAGCTGCACTATACACCGAGGAGTGTCTCTGTGCCCTGGCTTTACCATCCTTATTCCAGCCTGTGCTGGCTTAGTACCTACCATTGCACAATAGTTGGAGAACTGAGCTAGCGTGAACTTCACTGGAATATACGGTTGCCTAAGCTGTTTTGTAAATAATCTCACTCTCGCTTATTAACTCTGTTCCAATGCTTATTAACATGTTTTAGGAGGATTTAAAATGATTATTTATATTATACTATGATTGTACATATGTGAGCCACCCTGAGCCCATCTTGGCAGGAAGGGTAGGATACAAATCAAATCAACCAATCAATAAATAGCTCTTGCGCCCATGGCAGAGATGACATCGGATCAACTTCAAAGTGAAATAGATACAGTCAACAGATCATATTCATAATTTAGAAAGAATAATCTGTCAGGGGAAGTTACAATAAGATTCTCTCGAAGAAAAGTGAGGGACCAACTACTGAAAGCATCCAATGGAGCTACCTTGAAGATAAAAGACAAAGATATAAGAGTACTGAAAGATGTTCCATTTGAGATAAGAAGGAAAAGAAGGAAATATATTTCAAAAGAAGGAAATATATATCCATTTGAGATAAGAAGGAAAAGAAAAAGAAATAGACTTGACTCTATTTCTACAAAAGCATGATGTTGCCTACAGATGGTTAACACCCGAGGGACTAATCTTCAGATATGCAATTGGTAAAGAAAGGATTGACTCTGTTGAAAAGGCTTGTGAATTTTTGCATCAACATAGCAGTCCAACAGGAGAAGATGTGACCAATGATGCCAAAGAGAGTGAGGAAAAAGGAGAGGCTGGATCCTCTGAGGAAGTCTCTGACTCTAAATTGGGGGGGGGGAGGTCCTAAACAAGGCTATCAGTTGAGACACAAAAAGGGGAAAAAATAGGTTGTCAATGTGCTCTGGAATACCTAAAAAGAAGTTTATTGTATATCGTTCTACAATCTTTTTTATGAAATTAGAAATGTTGATGAAGCATTTATGTTTAATTAGACAGATGATCATTTTCAACGAAATTTTGGCAGCATGCATAAAGAAACAACAACAAAAAGGCTTTACCTGCTGGTGGAAGACAACAATAAAGGGAGACAGACAAATCTTCTTGGGAAGGGAGTACCAAAGTTTTGGTGCCATGACTGAGAAACCTCTTTGTTGGATTGCCACCTGTCTAGCCCCAGAGTGATGAAGTAGGCCTATATGGCAGAGGGCAGTCCTTAAGGTATGCTGGTCCCAGGCCATACAGGGCTTTAAAGGTCAATACCAGCACCTTGAATTGAGTCTGGAACCAAATTGGATGCCACTGTAGATGGAACTACTGGGGTGATACGGTCCCTATGACCTACTCCATTCAACACATTGGCTGTAACATTCTGTCCAATTCCAGGTTCTAGACAATCTTCTAGGGCAGCACTACATAGAGTGCACTGTGGTAATTTAATCTGGATATTACAGGGCATGTACAATAGTAGCGAGATCTTTTCTGTCCAGGAAGGGTTGCAGCTGGTTTACTACCAAAGCTGTTAAAAGGCACCCATGGCCACTGCTGCCACCTGTTTATCCACCAGAAGGACTGGGTCCAAGCTATGAACCTTCTCCTTTATGAGGAGTGCAACCCCATCAAGAACAGGTGATTACATTTCTTTGGTCAGACTTTCCCTCACCAGTAGTACCTCAGTTTGGCAGGGTTAAGTTTCAGTTGGTTAGCACTCCTCTATTCCAAAACTGCCTCCATGGACCTATTCACAGTTTCCACAGCTTCCCTGGCATCTGCTGGGATCTGTAAGATGGAGCTGAGCATCATCTGCATATTGGTGGCAACTCAGCCTAAATCTCTAGATGACCTCTCCCAGCAACTTTACATAGATGTTGGAAATCATGGGGGATAAGGTGGAATCTTAAGGAGCCGTGTAGGTCAAGGGGTAGAGCACCAGTCCCCCAGAACCACTCTCTGAAACCTAGCCTAAAGATAGGACCAGAACAACCACTACCTCCCAGTCCCAGTCCCTAAAGGCAATTTAGGAGGATACCATAGTCAATGGTATCAAAATCTGCCAAGAAGTTCAGAAGAATTAACAGGGTTGTAACTGCCAACCTAGCAGTTCGAAAGCAAGAAATTGCAAGTAGATAAATAGGTACGACCTCGATGGGAAGGTAACAGCGTTCCGTGCGTCTTGGTGTTTAGTCATGCCGGCCACATGACCACGGAAACGTCTTCGGACTGCGCTGGCTCTTCGGCTTTGAAACAGAGATGAGCACCGCAACCCTAGAGTTGGATTCGACTGGCTTTCGAGCAAGGGAACCTTTACCTTTAACTATATGTTACAAACTGACACAACCATCTTAGAAACACTGTATTGCTCTTTGTATAATTCTGTTTTGCAATTTGTATAATTTGTATAATTCTGTTTTGCAATTGATGCAATCTTGTAGGAATATTAAGCATATATTAAAGAAAACAAAACATCTGTAAACTAATTTTCATGACCACTCTGCCTATGCTGGGCTACTTACATTTCAGCCCAGGTTACATACTTGGCCACAAGTTCAGCCTATGATATAAGTAATATAGGGTAATTCAGTAGTAGCAGAATATAGGCAAAGGTCATCTGTGTTGAAAGGACAAGCAAATGTTAAAATGATTGTGAGAACAATTCCTTAACTATCTAGCTTCTGCCATCAGCCTTTGAGTGTTATGGGAAGAGTTTCTAAATGTAACCCTAAACAGGAGGGATTTTAGTTGAGTTTATTAGTTGAGCTTAAAGAGCCTGCAGTTGGAATCATAACAAAGTTATGACAAAGCAGATGGATGCAAAAGCAACTGGTACTTTGAGATATTTGAAAACATGTTGCTATTGTAATTTACCTGTAGTCATGATGGACTTTGCCATATAGATAAATGTCTTTTTGGAGATTCTACCTGTTACATCTGCATCTGCCCAGCTGCCCATTTATAGAGTTTGGGAGTCTTTGAGAGTATTGGAAAGGAAAATATTTAAGAAATCTTACAGAATGTTGAATTCATTGAATTGTGCCTGCCTGCAAAAGCTCAGTCAGTTCTGATCATGCGTTTCCATGATGAATGCCTCAGACTGCACAGGCTCAAAAGTAGCACATGCAACTAATTTAGCTAATTTCAGTGAGTCATGACCTGCCCATGAGGATAACTTTATGTTTGTATGTGCCATCAAGTCACAATTGACTTATGGTGACTCCGGCTTTCAAGCCCAGTGCGAAGTAGATATGGTTTGTCATTGCTTTCCTCTGCAGAGTCTCCCTTGGGGGTCCAGTCCAAGTTAGGTATGTGCAACAACAACAAAATCAGTATTTTTCAGGTTCAAGTATATTGAACCCAAAAAATATCTGTATTTCCCAATATTTCCAAATCCCAGTATCGATATGGTATTAGGATTCGGGAAATAGTTGGGATTGCTGACATTATAGTCAATGTTCCCCATAGGCTATAATGGAAAATCAGTCTGGGGCTCTGGGGGCTGTTTTTTGAAGTTTTGCATCATAGCTGCTGGTGCCTCTCCTAACCCCCCCCCCCAAGTTTCAAAAAGATTGGACCATGTCATGCCTGCCCCTGCTGATGTCATGCCTGCCTTTGCTGATGCCCCTGAACAGGCTCCTGAGGACCCTGAACAGGCTCCTGAGGACAGTACTGCAGCAGAAAGGCAAAGACTGGATCCTGTAGCTGAAAGCTATCTAAGTGGTGAAGAGGATAGAGCCTCCCAGGGAACACCTGCAAGGGATCAGTCTCTGCTGCAGCCCAGTAATTCATCATCAGACTCGCCTCCACCTGTAACCAGGCTCAGGAATGTAAGAAGACAACAGCTGAGAGAGCGAAGGCAGAATGCACGCATGCGTGCCAGAAGATCTCTTAGCCCTGATTACTGACAGGATCCTGTCCTCACTCCTGGCTAGCTAATGAGTTGATTAGCTAGCACTGTATATATGCAAGTCTGTTGCCAGCAGTCATTTGTGCTGGCAACGTCGTTTGTTCAGGACCTGAATCCTTGCATCTCTGCTCCAGACCTTGTGGAATTCTTCTCGGCTTGATCCTCGGCTTTTGACCTTTGGCTTTGTTGACCCTGCGTTCATCTCTGACTCCTCTGGTATTGTTGTGATTTATGGACTTGAAACTTTGGTATGTCTGACCCTGCTTTTGGACTGTGATTTAAACCTGCTTGAACCTTGCTACCTGATTTGCCCGGCTTGACCTCGGACTGTTCCTGGACTTTTGCTTGCTTGTGTCACGCCCCCTGGTCCTGCCGTGACAGACCAGGGGGTCGAATTTTATGAGCCCCAAAAGAAGGAGCACCCATCTTCCATTATTTACAATGGAAGGGGGAGCTATTTAAAGGGACAGTCCCTTTAAATGGCTTTTGCAAGACACACAACAAAGTGAACTCCCTAGCAGCAAGTTCACCTTTCCTGGTGAATTTGCCATTTTGGAATTCACTCATGGTGCAGCTAAGTTGCTAAAGGCATTTAAAGGGTCCATCCCATTAAATGGCTGTTGCAAGCCAAGCCATGAGAGAACTCCAAAGTGGCACAAGTTCACCCAGCTAGCAGACCTGTTCTCTGGAGGCCAGGTCTTCCAGTTGGGTGAGCTCGCTACCTCTTTGAGTAGCTGGAAGGCATTTCTGCTTCCAAGTAGGGGCAGCAAAAAGAAGGGGTGAAATGGCTGACAGCAGGCGAGCACCCCGGCCCTGCTGCTAGGCTGAAATACCTGTGAGCCCTTAAACTCGTCAGTTTTGCTCCCCTCTGCTTCCAGTTTTGCTCTCCTCTGCTGACCAGTTTAATAGCTGGAAGGCATTTCTGCCTAACAGCAGAGGGGTTTGCCACCCTGCTGTTATGCTGAAATGGCTTAGAGCACTCAGTTTTGCCCCCCCCCAGAAGAGGGGGAACGAATCACACTGTGAAATGACTGCTGGCCATTTAAACCTGACAGCCTAACTGGCTGCCAGTCAGCTGTTATGTTTAAATGGCCAGCACTCATTCTCCGCAGCTGTTATTCAGTTTTGCAATTTGAATCCAAATAAAAGCCAGATAATTTCAGGTTTTATTTGCAGTCATCTATTCAGTAGCTGAATAGCTTCTCAAATTTGCATTTGGCTTAGAAAATACTGAATAAATACCAATAAGGTATTTATTCGGTATTTTTTCTGTTCAGGTTAAACCAAATGCACACCCCTAAACCCAACTTCTAGCTCATCAGCTAGGAATTGGCTCCTGACACACACCCCCCCAAATGTATGGATAAAGAGCATTATTTTCCCAGCAGGAGATCAGAATATGACTTCCAGCTGATCCTTCAACCACAGGGAGTTGTTTTCTGGTGGCTGCTAGTAACCTATTCCTGCAAAAATATGCATACAGGTTGTAAACAGCTGAACAGTCTGTTGATTAATTGGTTGTCTGGTCAGCATTGGTGAATGGGGAAGTGAACCAAACTGATGAAGGGAGCTAAACTGGCTGGTGTTTGGACATCTCTTGCAATGCTCTTGGAATTCGGCAAAGGTTCCATATTGCAGGACATCCCCAATTTTCTGGCCATATTGAATGTGTCAACTGCATCCTCAAGGAGGCGCTGCACAAACTGGTGCAGTCTTCCAGGAAAGACTGGGATGAGAAATTGTCTGTCATCATTATGGTTCTTTGTGGCACCAAAGCCATTCATGGTTTCTTTTCACACATGGTAACGACTAGCCACAAAAAACTCCTGGAGACCAAGACCTATGAGGAAAGGATGAGGGACTTGGGAATTTTTAGTCTGGAGAAGAGCAGGTTGAGGGGGGACATGGTTGCTGTCTTTCAGTATTTGAAGGGCTGTCACTTAAAGGAGGGCAGGGAACATTTCTGTTAGCAGGAGAGGATAGGACTCACAATAATGGATTTAAATTAAGGGTGGGAAGGTACTGGCTAGATATTAGGAAAGACTTTTTTACAATAAGAGTTATTCAACAGTGGAATCAGCTGCCTAGGGAGGTGGTGAACTCCTCCCCACTGGCAGTCTTTAAGCAGCGGCTGGACAAACACTTGTCAGGAATGCTCTAGGTTGATCCTGCATTGGGCTAGAGGGCCTATATGGCCCCTTCAAATGCTATGATTCTGTGATCCTCCCTGAAGCATTTTGGCTCGACACCAGTCTCCCATCTGACCTCAAACGTAGTTATAACAGCTGAGTGGTTCCACTCCTTCATCTCTAGATTTTCCTCAATCCATAAACAAAAGTCCCCAACAAAAATAGGAGACAGCCCCTTTGAGTCAATAAATAGCATTTGAGATAACACTCTAGTTACAGGATGAATGTTTTTTATGATTATAATACAAAAGTGTAATCCCACTTCAGTAGTCTGAAGTAGCACAGTCTATAGGGCTGCCAAATCCCCCCAGGGGGCGGAAATCCCCCCACCCCAGAGGCCCATTCCCAGACGCTGGGGAATCAGGCCCCAGGGGGAACCCCGCCCCAGCGTGCACGTCACAGGGAAGTGACGTTATGATGCCGGGCACGCTGGGGGCGCGGCCACGGCCATGGCCATACAAGGGGAAACTCTATGGTTTTCCCTTGTATGGCCGTGGCCCCGCCCCCAGCGTGCCCGGCGTCATGACGTCACTTCCCTGTGACATGCATGCGGCATGTGTGTGCTTTGCGTGCGCGCGCTCCAGGAGCCACGCAGGAGTCCCCCGCCGGAGAGGTGAGTACCATTTGGCAACCCTAACAGTCTACTGTGTGAAGTCAGGATTCTACTACCTTATTCTTCTATAAGTATATACTAGGCCTAAACTGTTGGATTTAAAAACACAAAGCAGATTTTCATCTAGTTTCATTTCTGGGACAGTGCAGAGTGCATAAGTAACTGTCATTCTGATTTTGAGTCTCGTCGGGTTGATGTGTGCCATACCATAATACATACATTAAACCATAATATACAACAGTCACATGCATATAAGTAGTTAGGTTTTCTAAGCTCCAGTTGTTTTCCTTCTTTATCCTCTCTCCAAATAAATGTCTAGTTCTTTACCTCTACTTTTCTCCCAGTATATTACAAAGTGGAAAATAATTGACATTCAAATAATGCAATCAACATCTCACCAAGTTTTATAAGAAATTAGCTGTTTTTCTGTAGCTCGTTTTTTCGCAAGAGGGTTATGCATATCTATAACTCACTAGTCACTCAATTGTTAAGTTCTGTTTCAACATAAATCATCATATTGGTGCTTCGGTAATAATGGAGAAAGTTTCTGTAGGGAAAATATATTGCAAGGAAATTTTTCTACATTTCAATATGCTCTTTGTTCCCACTCTAAGAAATGATATTTGGAAGAAAGTGGGATGAGTGGGAGAATGCATAAGAATAAGCTCATTGTTAGTGATATGGGTGGTCACCTCTTTGGTTCTGCCAGTCCATTACAAGCTGTGCAATTCATCATTTCCCCCTGCTTTATGCTACAGCTGCCAGATACTTCCTACTCATAACAGCAGGACTTGGGGTGGTGAGAGAAGATCGTGCACTTTTAGAGTGTCACTCGTAGCAGAAGTTGTAAATAAAAAGGCTGGCCCTGCCAGATTTTTCATAGTAGATAATGGTCGTATTCAGAAAGAATGAATCAGAAGCCATTCAAAGGGTGAACTAAGAAAGTAACTGCACCTTCTAACATGAGTCAAATGGAGTTGTGGTGGGCAGCAATTCCCCTCCCCCAAAACCCAACCCTTCCATATAATGTGTCCTTTGGCTCTGAGTGGTACTGTACTCACTGTGGCAATTTCCCCCTTCCTTTGATGCAGTCTTTTCTGAGTCAGCCTGTCTCATCAAAGTTCTTGCAAAGTGAAATAACCTATTTGATAATTTTAGGAATGTCCCAAATTAAGATATATTTGAGAAGAAGGAAAATTTCAAGTTGTAACGTGTCAGACTGAACTACTGGCATCTGTGATAAATGGGTGAACCAGGACTTTGTTCTCATGGGGGAAGTAAAATGGTGAGAGGGGATGCTGCAGGTGCCCAGAACAAGGGAATAGAAACTGTAGAGGGAAAATGTTTGTTAGAAAAAGAGGGGTTTAATCATTTGCTAAAAGAAGGATAAAAGTAAGTTGAATTGGAATGGATACTTCTGACTGAGGGTGAAAATTGTTGTTATGCAAATATTAGTAAGGGCAAACACTGAAGGAAGTTTAAATAGTTATATAACTAGTTACATTCCTACTCTAACCTGATTCTCTAAATTTTTCCTTTTGGATCATCTTTGGAGCAAGAGCACAGCCCATAATAGAAGCAAGTTGCCCTTCTGAAAATGATGCTCTTGGCTTTTTTTAATTTTTCCAAATCTTGTGTCATTTTCTTTCTTTTCTTTTCTTTTCTTTTTACTGTGAATTTACCTGGTGAAATAACTGCCCAGCTCTGAACCCTTTATCTTTAGGAGTGTGAATTGTTGTGAACCTTATCCTCAAAAAGGTGATCAACCAATGTCTATTATTTGGCCCAGGACTTGGTTCATTTCAGCACCTCTGTTGTGGACTGTGACAATCTGGCAATGTCGCTGGGTTTTATGGCCCTTCCATACCTGACGTGTTTTATAAACACAGAGAGAAAAGGATATGGGGTGAAGATTTGTTCAGAGAATTTCCAAACTGTGGCTATATCTTGTCCAGCAAAACTATGTAGAGTGGAACAGGGCCTAATGTCCTCTGCACATCACACTTCTGTCTTTTCTAATTAGTATCCTTTACCTGTTGCACATAACAGAGGCAAAAGTAAATAAAAGACTCCACAATAACAATTGCACTAGACACTGTAGCAACTCTGCTGCAATCCACCAATTACAGCACAATGTGCCAACAGTGCTCCTATGGCAGGCAGAAATGGGTCTAAAAAATATTTTTTTGCCAGGCAAGAGGGATACACACACTAAGACAACAAGAAAGTACATAATTGCTCAATCACAGGAGTAATTCCTGTCATCTCAGTAGCTCACTGAGGGGAGGCATCCATGTGGTTGAATGCTACCCAAGAGCTTCTTGCAAGAAGGCTGAGAGCACATTTGATCAATAGCAAAATTGAAGAAATACGCTGAACTAAAACTCACACTTTACTCACTTGGGGACAGTCCTACATACCCAGCTGGGCACACAGGTATGAAACACAGCATGAGTCATTAGGAATTCCCAGCAACTGGACTTCTGGTCTATGGATTGGCGATGGCGGTCACTCTCCCCAGAGCTTGGGGAGGCAATTAGCACACCATCGGCATGGAGGGGTGCCACCTCAAGTGGCACTCCCACGGAGCCTTTGTGAAAGGCTCCAGGCCAGAGAGCTTTGAGGGATAGCCTCTTTGACGGCTTGCTGCCGGAGAATTGAGGCTTCTCTCCGCTCTGACGGTCCTACCGATGAGTGGCCTTAGGGCACAAGCTAACCCGACTGGGACAAGCAGGGGAGACTGAGCGGAACAACAATTGATGTGAGTGAGGTCAGGAATGTGACCAACAATGAACGTGAGTTCTAAGTAAACGAACTTTGATAAACGGCACCCCCCCTCCCCGTGGGAAAAGCGAGCACAAACAGAGATGCCTCTGAAGCGCAAGGACAGATAAGCACAGCGAAGGGGGAGTGGGAGGAAACAGACAGCGTGTGTATTTTGAGAGACTTAATTGAGTGCAAATAGCAAATTGACAAGTGCTTTGAGCCCGGGAGAAGCAGTTTGAAAATGTAAACAAAGTTGAAAAATGGCGGCATCTCGAGGAAAGTTTAAAGCGAAGAGGGAGCTGACGTCATGAAGCTGTTAGCGGATATGCTCAAGCCAGTGGACAGGATTCCAGTATTACACCAGGATTGTAATCAAAGAAGAAGGGGGCTTACAATGCTGACTAAACCCTGGTCCCTCTCCAACATACCCCTGATGCAACCCATTTCTGTGATTGTGCTGGAGTAATACTGGGCTGGTGTGGCTTGGCAGTGATGTCTAGATATACTGGGATATTTTGGAGTTGTGCTGCCATCAGGCAGAGTTCCCAACCTAAACCATTCAAAGCAGAATTTAGGATGGTTCCCAAATCATAATTACTGACCAATGTTAGGCGTTATCTACTGAAAAATCAAAGTGAAATCCAATATAAAAACTACCAATAAACCCCAAGATTGCTACAGTTTACGTATGAGCATGTGCACAGAATCTAAAATGCACTTTAAACAACCTTGATGCATATAATGAAAGGGTGTCTGAGGAACAATGAAAGCTACTGAACTAGAATTTCAGTATTTGCTGTTTCCCAAATGTTCCTGTTCATACTATGTAACTGGAGTGTGCAAATTTGGGGGCGGGTGTTTGTGTTGATTATTGTTATCTTTATTCCTATATTTTACATTCTTTGTTATTCCCATTTAGATTTATTATTTGCTATCATATTCATTTCCATATGTTTCAATATAAAATACATTTCTGAGTATTACTTTTTTGTTCCCATACAAATGAGATGAAATTTTTGTGGATACTACCCCATATACAAGAATTACCCCTGCCAAATTCCAGGAGAAAGTGTCCCTGTTTTACTGGGCATCACGTTTTAGTGTATTCTCAGTAAAATCTCTCAGAAAGATAGATGATGGGTTGTGTGTATAATAATGCTTGTTATTTACAGCATTTGCAATGTGTGTGGATTTTTTAAACTGAATTTTATGCAAGTGTAATAACCTTGCTGTCAATTATAGCCTGTTGTTGCCTGTTGAGAAAGATCACTATCACTTCAGTTATTCTTGGTAGCCAGGAATTTTTTGGGAGTCCTCTGAAATAGAAACTGGCTCCGTCTTTAAACTTCTCTGAGGGAAATACCAAGCCTATAATCCCGGCATGCTGCCTTCCATTTTCACATATCGTGTTTAGCAGTTCTTCTGGCATTCCCACCTCTTTTCTTGCTTCCCGTTTCTCTTGATTGCTGGTATTGACTTCATTTCTGCTAGGAAACTGTACCTTTGACTCTAAGCTGTCCAGCTAATTACTAGCATTGGTCCTCCCTAACTCCCCACTAAAGTCCAGCTTGCAGTGCATTATTATTATTGAAGTGTAATGCAGGTGCACATTTTCTTTTAGAACAGAATGATTTATTATTTCATGTTGTGTTCCTTAATTTGGCCCCTCTTGAATGTCATAACTTTCTCCATTTCATATTTAGTTCTTGTCAGTGTTAATTTTCACTTTGTCTTGTGCAACGTCTATTTTATTATCTTAAGGGGCTCTGTTCAGATGAAATACACTAACATTCATATAAAATATTTGTGACATGACTTCTTTGCATTGTTTGATGCTATTTTCTGGTTTTTGTTTCTACTGTTTTAGTGCTATTTCTGTTGGGGTCTTAAGCTCTTTTCTTTCTCTGGAAATACCTCAGCCAATATAGGATCATTTCATAAGGCCAATGATATTTCAGTGCTATAACACCAATCAGATGTTGTTAGCTAGGTGAAAGTCACTGAGGGAAAACAAAGTCAGTTCACTGCGTGAAGACTATGCTTCCTAAATCACATTCTTCTCATTCTAAGAGGCCACAGCCACAAGTTTATAGTTAGAAGACTTTATCCCAATTACTAGGCAACTTCGTCTTCCTGATCTGTGGTAGCAGCACAGCCTCTTGTGCCTTGCTGATGTTGACTAGCCCAGCATCTGATGCATCTTAGCCCAACTGCTGCCACTTCTGCTCTAGCATTGAATAAAATGTTTTCCGCAGTGTAATTGGTATATATTTCACTCTCTTGCAATGTCCTTTGAAAAATCACTGAAGGAGGTGTGTGTTTATTTTGCAGCAGGAGAAAGTGTTTGTGAAATGTGTTCTCTGTCATGGTGACCTCATCTTTCTTGCGATAAACTGCAAGAATATATAAACTGAGAAAAATAGGAATTAACTGTAACTCTAGAGTTGCCAGGTCCTACTTTTCTGCCATGGAAGGGGGTTGATGGGCCTTTTTGGGAGCTTCTGCCATGCACATGAAGCATGCACAGTGTGATGATGTCACTCAGAAGTGATGTCATTGTGCCACTGATGTCGTGCAGTGACACTCTAGTTTTGGGGCAAAACTCTATGGTTTGAGCCCAATTTTACCATAGAGTTTTGCCCAAAAACTAGAGTGTCACCATGCAAAGTTGGTGGCACAATGATGGCACTTCTGGGTGATGTCATTGCACTATGTTTGGGGGCATTTGCGGGTGGGGTTTCCCCCTGATGGCCAGCTGGCTGGCAGCAGGGACGAGCACACAAAAGTGGGGGAACACCCACCCAGACTGGGGGTTTGGCAACCCTACGTAACTCTCATGACAAATGCAAACATACGCATGGGAAATGATGAGTTATGTGATTTCTGAATTTTGTCTGTTCACTGGATGCACCTAATCCAAGTAAGGAGAGGGTGTCAGTGCAGGCTTCAGCTTAGTTCTATCTAGCCATTACTTTTTGTACACTAGAGTGAGGGGGAAAAGAAGAAAACTATCCCCTGCTCTGATAAAAGAACACAATTAGAGCTTTCTGTATCAGACCAGTGATCCATCTGGTCCAGCATAGTGTTTCACACAGCAGCCAACAAGCTGTCATGGAAGGCCAAACAAACAGGGCATATAGACCTGGTTTCCAAGCTCCAGTATTCAGAGGTTTGCTGCCTCTGTATATGGAGGTTCCCTTCAGTCACCATGGCTAGTAGCCATTGATAGACTTCACCTTCAAGAATCTAAAGCTCATGGCCATCACTACCTCCACTGGGAATGAATTCCACAGTTTAATTTATCATTATGTAAAGAGGTATTTCCTTTTGTCTCCCCTGAAGCTATTTCCCAACATTGGGTTTTCCCATATTCTAGTATTATGGGATAGGAGTGTAAACCATGCAATAAGGAGGTGACAATGAGGGGGGAAAGGGAAATGACTTATTGGACCAGAAACAAGCAGAACGTCTTTGGGGAAGGCACCTTATACTCTCAACTTTGGAGAAATAGTTAACATAAGGTACTGGCTATGGAAAATCAGGACTTCGATCCCAATCTATCAATAAACCAGACAGATCCAGGAATTCTGTAATCCCATTTTTGCATAGTCTTGCTTTTGTACTTTACTGAAGAAGATTCTTTGCTCTGATTTAAGGAACAAGAAGATCTCTTAAAGAGAATAAAGAATCTTGTATATGCTCCATTTGGGAATCTCTGAAATATTACGGTAGCCTTGGAATATACCACGAGGAAAAAGAAGTCTAATCAAGGGATGTATGTCTGTTATGTATCAGCAAGGCCTTTGCAAAGATACATTTATCATTATTATTATTTTCTTTATTAAATAAAGGGGGGGGGAGTTAACTCTTCTGTCTGAATTTCCCATATAAACCAGTTTTTGTTTTAGGTCTCAGGAGGAATCAGGTCTATATCAAGTTAGATAGATAGGTCTTCCATCTAATGAACTCTAGTGAATGAAAAAAGTGCTTAGTTAAGAATTATTTTGATATACTGTATTGTGCAGTATGTGTGTGTATGTGAGTATCTCTGTGTTTTTAATCTATAAACCAATAAAAAGAAGGTTTCAAATATAGGCTGGACAAGAGGGAAAATAACCTCAAATTCCCAGATTCCCCATGGGCTCATCGTAATAGCTGAGTACAAGAATATCCATTACCAAAGCATTGATTTATGTTTATAAATGTAGCAAAGTTGTGGAAGATGTGGGAATAGGAATGATACTGATGGATAGAAGATAGGTAAAAGTATCTAGGTATCTGTATATTTGGGTGTATATGGGGGGAAAGTCTTTCTGTATATCCTGTCTTTCCAATATAGTTTTAGGTGGCTTACAAAAACAAACAAAGAAACAAAAACTAAAACCACAACACTCATAATAAAACTAGAAACAAAATTAAGCTTGCTCAGTCGAATGGTTTAACATAACCTTTAAATATGACCGGTAAAATATTACTGAAAATCCAGTCTTTGATATTCTGGCAGTATAAAATATTACATATCTGCTTTTCATGTCATAATACAATATTAAAGGTATGATTACTTCACTGAAATCAGAAAGTCTTTTGGTTTAAAAACAACAACAACTTATGGTTCACACATGCAATATCCTAGTGGGTCAAATATAACCCTGGGGTTGTTTTAGGTTGAGAAAACTGTATTGGGAAAGAATGCTGATGCCCTTTCTCTCTGTGTACCACAGACTTGGTCTGAATCAGGGCTACATGTCATTGGAAAATAAGTTCCCAGTAAGGACCTCCCAGTTGAGCATGACTGACTGATTCAAAGACAGGTTGAAGACTCCAGAAATAACATGTCAAAAATCATAAAGTGTAGTGTAGACTACATATTCCCCATTTATTTTCAGTACGTCATGCTGCAATATTACCTCAGGAAACTAAATCAGATTGCCCTGTTTGTAGGGGGCACCTCACTTGCAGGAGGCTTGCAGGAGGTACCTCAGTTTCATATGTATCACCCTCTGTACACTATTCCCTTTCAACCTAGCAGCTCCCATATCCTTACCTTTCCCTGTCATTTACTCTCCATCCCAACACCCACCAGAGAAATGTTTACCTGCTCCCATCTTAATCTCAATTTATTATTTATTTACTTCATTTATACCCTGCCTTTCCCCATAATAAGGATCCAAAGCAGCTTATATCTTTCTCCTCTCTTCCAATTTAACCACAGCACAACCCTATGGAGTAAAGTAGGCTGAGAGTGTGTGACTGGTCAAAGTCACGGAGTGAGCTTCCATAACATAGAGGTGATTCAGATCGGAGTCTCCAAGATCTTAATCTGAAACTTTAACCACTAAACCATACTGGCTTTTGTGGGATAACTGCTGTTAAACAGCAGCAAGCAGCTGGGCCTGAGTAAATCAAACAAGTAGGATGTTATCAAGTCACCCACAGGTTGCTGCCAGGACTGCCCTCGATGTGCTCTCCTTCAAAGACCAAAATAGCCCTGATAAAGGCCCTGCCCCCTCTCCCGTCTTTTACTGACAGAAACAGAGGATTTAAGGCTGGCAATGTTGTCATGTTTGCCTACCAGTTAGGGTTCCAAGGTCCTACCTGGCTGCCAGCCGGGGAACTCCCAGTCCTTCCTGTAGCTCTTCTGGAAGTGACATCATCACGTTTCCAATGTTGGTGACAACACTCTAGGTTTTGGACAAAACTCTATATTTGGGGGGGGGGGGCTAAAACCATAGAGTTTTGCCCAAAACCTAGAGTGTCGCCTCCGATGTCGGAAATGTGATGACAGCACTCCCAGGTGACCTCATAGCACTGGTGCCAGTGGCACTGGGGGGGGGGCTTCCCTGCCAGCCAGCTGGGCCATGGCAGATTGGGGGCCCCGGAATTGGGGAATGGCAACCTTAGTACCAATGGCCACTGAGGACATCAATTTCTTAAAACTACAGGCACAGCTTCTATCATTTTGGAGGATTTTAACTCCTTAATGTTTCTGTCTTGTTTTCAAATTCTAGATTTTTCTGCAAACTTCTGACTCCCCCCCCCCAGATTTTTATAAAGGTGTGTCTTGCTTGTCCAGCCCCCAGTGTCTTGATTTAAGCATCCGCAGTTGGGGTGACATTGAGATGTAGATGTATTGATAGGTATTCATTTGACACATTCAATGTGAGGAAGGCTAAATGAAGAGGGAGAGCAAGGCACATTGCAAATCTAGCAACAAGCTGAATCTGTGCACAATGTGGGCTTAATGTGATATTTCAATGCAGTTACTGGCTAGCAGCTTGATCCCATTTAAAACAGATTTTTTTTTTGCCATGTGGTACATTTGAAACCATTATCTGATGAAAAGTGTGCTTTTACTGGTATACAAGAATCATTAGTAATGGACATCTTCATAGTGACCACTGCAATAGATTATTAACAATTGTTCTTGTACTGATTTTCTGACATGCCTTTGACCTTCCTGAACAATTCACAGCCATCCACCTAACTACAGTCATTGTCAGTTGTTGTCAACCTACATGAAATGGAGGGAATTTTACTAAGCAATTACTTTATATTCAAAGGCCATGTCAATATCTGCTTATCATAAGCCTGGAGTGACTCACATTTACAAAGGATATGGAATAGAAAATGTAAATTATAAGCGAAGGGTAAAATTATTTCTTTCATCCAAGTTCCAATGTTCTTATTAAATATGTGAAACATAAATGATTTAAAAAGCTGCCAAACTGAAATTTTTGTTAGGCTTGCTATCTTTACTATGGGAATCAGTTGTCCATTAAGACTATAAAGACAGTTGAGTAATATAGGGAGTGATCGTGTGGTATTTTGCTGGCAGACTAGAACCACCTCTGAGCAAAGGTGAACAGAGAGCAGGACTGTTGGCCTCACTGGAGGTCCTCAGAGGTACACCATGACTAGTTGTGGCATAACTGCTGAGTTGCTAACAATGTCTTTTGCTGGTAAAAGTGATGGCATCTAGCCAGTCAGCAGCCATGTATCTGCATGGTGCTGTGGCATCATCCCACAGGGGCTGTGGCTCAATGGTAGAGCATCTGCTTGACATGCAGAGGGTCCCAGTTTCAATCCCTGGCATCTCCAGTTAAAAGGAGTATAAAGCAGCGGGTGTGGAAGACCTCTACCTGAGACCTTGATGGACCAGTGGTCTGATGCAGTATAAAGCAGCTTCATGAGTTCATGTGTCACTATTTCCTGATGTCCTCTGATAATGGCACCAGATTCCCTTCTCTATTCACTGACTTTCTTTTCTTTTCTTTTTAAGCCTCCGGAGCGGATTTTTTATTGCACTTTTTATAACACTACAAACTACAACAGAAAATGGAAGGGGAAACTACATTTATAGGATAAAGAAAGATACCCACTACTGACTAAAAACCTAAGAGAGGAGATCATCCCACCAGTTTAACCATACATTTAGTCTTAATCCCCTTAATTTTACTATCAACTGAGTCAAGTTTAACATTATCTTTTTCAAATCTTAAATTTAACTGTCATACAGAAACACCCCAAAGCATCTCACTTCAACACTTTTTAAAGGCAAAATTCAGAGTCCTTCAGCCTTTACTTCTCCTTGCCTAGTCTCTTCCGAAGCTTATAAGGACTTTTAGGGGCTGCCGCCCCTTTCTCTGATAGAGAGTCCTCCCCGGAGGATTCCAAGTCCAGCTCGCCATTGGACTTACTGTCCTCCCCTTTTTCTCCTTCCTTCCCTGGCCCTCCCATCTGGACTCTTAAAAATTCCCATGCTTTCTGGACAGAGTCAATCTTTTCTTTTTTATCCTTGATTTTGAAGGTTACGCCTTCTGGAGTTAACTGTCTATATCCAATTGCATTTGTCTGTAGAAAAAGAATTAATTATTTATATTTCTTTCTCCTTTGTCTTATTTCAAATGGAATGTCTTTTAACGTCCTGATGGTATTCTCCCCCACTTTCAGGGGTGCTCCAGATACTGCTTTCAGGATTGTATCCCTCACATGCCTCTTTGAGAATCTTACCAAAATTTCCCCAGACAGAGTGTTTTTCTTTATATATCCTGAATATGACCTATAGGCCACATCCATTTCATTTAACAAGAGTTCTGCCTTCATATCTGTCACTGGGGCCAATACTTCACTCATTAGTTCCTTAAGATTCTCTCCCTTTGTCTCTGGCAAGCCCTGGAAGCGAAGGATCATATTAGCCTTTTCTATTTGTAATTGTAGCAGTTGATCTTCCATAGAAACTTGCTTCTTTTCCAGCTTTTGAACTTTCTTTTTCACCTTTTGTGCAGTGGCGTCCACTTCTTTCACCTTTTCAGCCATTTCATTCATCTTTTTAAGTGTCTCGGTCATCTGTGCTGTGTGGTGATGCACTGAGTCATTTTCGACATCTGATCCTTGAGGTTACTCATTTGGTCCAGTAGAGGGCGCATGGATTCTGCCAAAGTCTTTGCCAGCTCATTAGCTCCTTCCGGTTTGGGGCTCTCCATTAGTTTCGATTTTGAAAGTTTCTCTTTCTCTGTCCTCTTCCCCACCATCTTTATCAGTTGTTTACTTTGAAAAATATTTTGAAAGTCTCTGAATATGCGCTCAAATGCCTAAACTCGCCTTGGTAAGTATTTCTTAACAGTTATGCATGCCTTCTCTTCCACTCCCCCCTCCTCAATTCGCTCAAAAGTTCATGCGGTTAGGAGGCGTCCCTCCCTCGCCCGCTTCACTTTCCGTTTTTCAACATGTATAAGGGAGTTTTCTTTTTCTCTTTAACCATTGTTTTGCTCAGTCAGACTCACGTTCATATCTGGTCTTCTGATCCCGCTTTACTTAATTTCATCCGCTCGATCTCCTACGCTTTCCCCGGTCAGTGTCACTAGGTCCCATTCGGGCACTGTGCAGGAAGGACCATTGGGACGGAGGAGCGCCTCAATTCACCCACAACGTGTAGGCGAAGAGGCAACTCCTCATAAGTCCCCGGGCCAGCGCTCCCCCTCCTTCCCGCCATGCACAGACCTCATCCCCGGGAGATGCGTCTGTCTAGTGTGCCGCCATCAACTGGAAGCCTCTATTCACTGACTTTCAATGGTGGTAGCTGGTAGTCCTGTAGCAGACTTCCTGACTAGCCACCCCTACTATAGTATGATATTAAGATGATGACATAATTATGCTGCCGTGAGATGAGCAAAAGGTATAAAGGAAAAAAGAGTGTGCTGGGCCAGCATTTCCCCTTTTTCCTCATCCAGGCTTATGTGCCCTCTTTGAGATTTCACTCATGGTAAATCCATCTATCATGAAACTCCATTTAGGACAATGATACAGTTGCACAAAACATAATAAACCACTATTTCTTTTAGACACTCTTTATATTTTTCTGTTGCATTTTTAAACAGATCATGGCCCTTCATGACACACAGAAGTGGGCTTCATGCTCTCTAGTGGAGAAAGAAGTAGCAGAGCTCCTCATCTGTTCTAGGAAAGGATCAAAGGAGGCTGCAGTTAATGCCATGAGTGCACAATACATCCAGGAAGATTTAACATTATGAAAAGTATAGCTTCTATGATGCCCATGTTCCCTAGATATGACCCATATGGACAAGAAGTCCTTAGGCCCAGCATCCTTCATGGTAAGGACACACATTCCATTGCCCCCCTTTTGGTAAGCGGTATAGGAAAGAGAGGTTGACTGCAAGCTGTGAAACAAAATGGATTCCATCCAAAGAAACCTGGTGGAAAATTCCAGGCTTGTTTCAGATCCATCTTACCATTAGTCACTGGAGAAGCTTTCTTGCTAGTGTAATAACTATTATTTCAACTTTCATGATAGAAGCAGGTCTTAATTTGAGTCAGGATTTAGGCCAAGAATCAGCCTGAAAACCATATTTTAATAACAGCCTTGCATCTGTATTAATGTGTTTTAAAGGCTGGTTATACTGAAGAGTGCTCCTGTGCACACATGGGAACACACGTGCAGGGTAATAACCTAGTAACTGGCCCCAATACATTTAAACTAAGAGATCTCCCAGTTTAGAGGGCATAATTTTTTGGATATTAACACCAGTAGCACATTTTTCTTTTGCTTTTCCTACCGCTGCTATTCCTGCTGCTAATTAAGCCCTGAAGGAAATTCAACACAACACAAATATGGGGCTTGCATTAATGATCTGAACTCCAGCCCAGCAAGACACATGTCTACCTTGTCATATGCTTCAGAAGTTAGGCTTGTTTTAGTTTGACGAGCTGATCAGTTTCTCACTTTGGGATCTTGAACCTACATGGACAAGCAGCTGCACAACTAAGTATTATCATCATCTATAAAGCTATTTCTCAAGTGTGGCCTCAATCTACAGATATCTAAATCTGTGGCTTGGGGCCATGCTTATCCGGAACAGATTGTTCTGCAAACTTGGGGGACTCCTCAGGTTTGCAGAAAAATCTGGAAATGTAAAAAAAAACACAATGGGAGGTTTAAATCCCCACACACGCATTCATTGTCTGTGCATGCAGAGACAATAAACCTGCCTCCTCCAGCAGCAGTAGGCCAGGCAATAGAGACTGGAAGCCATGCTGAGCTTGCCAGGAATGATGTTGTGGACCAGCCAAGCCCCACAGAGCAAAGGGACACTGAAGACTTCTCAGAGGAAGAGTCAGCTAGCAGACTTGACCCCAACCCACAGCCAGTAGCAGAGGTGTTTCAGGAGGAGGCAGTCCCTGAGGGTCCAGACGTAGATCCTCAGAACCAGTGCATTAGCTCCCCAGCCCTAAGCTAGCAACAGAGAGACAGTTGCTGGTCAATTCACACACACCCTGTCACCAGAGCCTTGGGAATATCATAGGAGGAGAATGAGGTGAGACCTGCAAAACAGAAGGTGTAGTGTTCGCCTGGCAGTTCAGCAGTGGCCTAGCACCAACAGTAAGAATTGAATGCTTGCAGGAGCAGGGCTGAGGCAGTCAGCATGTGTGTGATACAATACAGGCTGCTGAGCAGTGTGGTGCTTAAAAGCAACAGAGAAGAGAGTGGCTGTGTGGAAGCAACTTGGTCTGACAGTTACTGACCTTGCTGCCTCTGATGTGGATTGTCCTTTATGTCTCTGACCATGGCCTGTACTTTCATAGTCTTGCCCTTGGATTGCACAGCAGATTAGTAGCTGTGAGTGTGTCTACTTTATGCTTGAACCTCGAAGTGGGTTTTGCTGCCTGGCCCTGGCATTGCTGTACAAACACCAATGCCTGAAAAATACATCCATATGCCTGCTCAGAGGATGCTGGCTTGCAGGCCAAATGGAGGTGGCGGGGGTCAGGAGATGCAAGTGCCCCAGCAGCAGAGACTTGCCAAGAAGGGAGGCAAGGGGTGTGGCAGGAGATATGGTAGGCTTAGCAGCAGAGGCCGAAAGATGCATCGTGTTCACAGGGATCAGAGATTGGTTTCTTTTTTGCAGATGCGGAGAAAGGTTTTGATAACTTGAACTGGGACTTTATGTATAGTGTGCTGGATAAGATCGACATTGGAGAGCAATTCTGAAATATAATTGAAGCAATATATACAGAACAAAAAGCAGCACTGGTAATAAATTCAGATATGACGGAATACTATAAAGTGCAGAAGGGGACGAGGCAAGGATGTCCTTTGTCCCCGTTATTATTTATATGGATTTTAGAAGTATTACTGAAACAGATTAAGGAAGATAAGACAATAGAAGGCCTAACTAATAAGGGTTATTCTTACAAGTATAGAGCTTTTGCAGACAATGTGATGTTTATGGTGGAAGACCCTTTACAAAATTTACCAAAGCTCTTAAAGAAAATTAAAGAATTTGGAGACTTGGTAGGTTTCTATCTTAATAGAGAGAAGTCAAAGGTGATGTGTAAGAACATGGTGGAGAAGAAAAAAATGGAGTTACAAAGGTTGGTGCAATGTGAAGTTGTGAAAAAGACTAAATATTTGGGTATTGACCTAACAATGAAAGGGAAGGGAAGGTGGCGGAGTAGCTGGAGACATTGAGCCTCAGCTCCACAAGTAATGAGCACTCAAGCCCCGCCCCCAGCAGCCCTCAGGCTGGAGCACCTGGAGCAGTCTTGGGAGGCGGATTGGCAAAAAGCAAAACCAAAAGTGCAGGAACTCGAGAGAACTCCAGGAATGGAGCCGGTTCCTCTTCCACAGCCCAAAATGCGACCCACCCTGAGCTTGCTTTTTCTCATTTGCGAGTCTGGCCTCTGCACTCCTTTAACGAGGCAGCCCTGAAGCTTGGGGCGTTTCTTTGTTTCTTTGCACGCAGCTTGTATGGATGGCTGAGTGCCTCTTCTGCTTGCTCACCTTTCACCTCTGCACCTCATCTTCTGCCAGGCATGGAGGAGCCCAGCTCGCCCAGGCTTCTTGCCTCCTGCTGCCTTGGCCCTCTGGTGCACGGGTGAGTCCCCAAATTTTGACTCTTCCTCTACAAGTCTCTGGCGCTGGAGGTATTTGCCTCCTTCCCTCCTGCCTGCTATGGCTGCATAATTGTGAGAGATTTCTTAACATAGATTCCTGCCAGGGAAGCTGGGGACCCTGCCCATGAGTCTCCGAGTTATCACACATGGCTACACTTTTGAATTTAACCAGACCTCCACCTTACTGTCAAGACTCCTCTTGTGAATCAGAGCAGCAGACTCCTGAAGATGTTATCTTTTAAACTTGATTCAATTCTGTTGGAATCATAGCTCACACAGCATCTGTGTATAGGTGATCAGATTTAGTACTAACTTAGTTTGTTATGACTGTTGATGTATGTTGTAAAAATTTGTATTGATGACTAACTGGTTGGTTTGTAATTTTGGATTTTCAGGACAGTTGTATACTGTTTTGCAGTTATTATATTTCTTGATATGTTATACTTTCTCTTAATAAACATAAAAAAGAAAAGAAAAAAACAACCCTGTGGGGTAGGTTAGGTAGAGAAGGGGAGATTTGGCCCGGGGTCACTCAGCCAGCAGAGTGAGAATACAAACCTGGGTCTCCCCACATCAATCTGCAACTCTGACCACTGTGCAGTGCTGCCTCTACTGATCTGTAATGTTCCAGAGGTGTTGTAATGTAATACTCAGTTTCTCAAACGAGTGTATGCCTGTCTGTTGGTCCACTTAGGAGTCTTGATCCTGGTTGTGTGGTGGGCTAGTTGTGGCAAATGGTAGGGAAGCTCAGTATTTCTGTATACAGTTGTAGGGGCTTTATTGCAATGTGCTATGGCCTGATATTATGTTCTTATTCCAGTGTGGAGTGTGTGTGAGGCAATGGAAGCTGAGTGATAGGGTCTCTCCAAGTGATTGCCAGAAGAGAGATGCGTCCTGGTCTTGTGTCTTACAGATAATCTTACAAATAGTCCTTTGCATTTATAGCATGCTTTCAACTTTAAAAGGATCATAATGATGATTGTGTGAACTTAGGCAAATCACGAGAGGTAGAGCAGGAAGGGTTCCATCAGTGCTTAGTTCTTGTGGCCCTTTCTTACACACCCAAGGAAAGGCTGATCGCCACTTTGGGGCCAGGAAGCAATTTTTCTCCAGGCCAGTTTGGCCCCCAGTGATCCTGGAGGGTTTTTTTAATCATATTCTGGGCGTGGAACAGGGGTCACTGGGGGTTGTGTAGGGGGTTGGACTAGATGACCCTGGAGGTCCCTTCCCACCCAGCATGCCAGCACCTCTGTCAGGCAGAAGCGCCTGAGATCCTCCCCCTCCCCTTTTCCTTCGTCCGACTTGGAGGCGAAGGGAAGGGAGAGGGGGGAAAGAATGGATCCCAGGTGCTTCTGCCTGTCAGAGGGGCTGGTGCACACTTCCGGTGATGTCAGGGGGTGTGGCATATGCTAATAAGTTATGCCAATGAGCTCCTGCAGCTCTTTTTCTACGAAATGACCCCTGACTATAACACAAAAGACATTGCAAAACAGACTGTATTTTTGACACATTCCCCCTTCTTAAAAAAAATATATATAGCTATTTGTTCATGATGCAGATCTCACTAATTTCTTCTGTTAATTTTTCTGTGCCTGGCAGATATTGGAGTGGTTTCTGACTGCATAGAACCCTAGCTACTTCACAAGGCCGATCCTGGGAGAGATGTTTAAAAATATTTTTCAGGTTGCTGTTTGTCTGAGTTTGTGTGTGAACAGTTGCATTTGCTGTTATTTAGTGCTTCTTTTTAAAACTATAACATGAGCAAATTCATAAAGGGTATAATGTATAACATACCACAAGCTCATTTGTATATGGACAGCTTTAATATTGGTCAGGTCCACTTCACGTCCCCTGTTTTAACAGAAAGCTGTATATATGTCTTTGCAGTTAATCTGTAACAGGTGAGTGGGAAATTGCCATTAAGAAGCCATGTTTTCCAAAGACATCTTGAAAACAGCGTGTGTGTGTATAGTGCATAAATGTGCGAGTATTCTTTCAGGAAGTATTTTTTTTCATGTTTGCAACACTGCGAAGAATAACAATTTTTGAATAGTAAGACTTTTTCTCTGAGAATAACTTTATCATTCTGTCAGCCCTTGTATCTGGTTCAGAATGGCTTGATTAGGTGGTGAACTATGGATAAACTATTATATCAAGATTAAACTTCTGTTGATTTCACTTGTAGATAGCTAGATAACAGGGGTAAGCCATACGTAGTATTGAAGAAATATCTTTAAAGCACACTTGAGCTTACAAAACGTGAGCTTACAAAGACAAGAATGTTTGTGATTCTGGAGCTAATAAAATGGATTAGATTTCACTGTGCAGCTAAACGGAATTCAGCATCTAATATGTCAACTTTACACGACAGCTTATTAATACACTGCCACTGTTATCAGTAGATACAAATCTGCAGTGACGGCCATGAACTTGAAACTACTGTGTTTCCCCCTAAGTATCCTTGGCTTTTAAATCACTTCCCTCCTTTCAATACAAATGATTTTCTGTGCCACATAGAGCAGCATATATATTTGTCCTGCCCTACAATTGATGACCTTTAGCTTGTTAAGTAATATATTTGTGTAAAACAGTAGGCCATAAATTGACAAACAAATTAGTTTTGCTCATGCTGCTACCTTTAGATCCAGAGGGTTTTTGGAAGGCCTCATGCTGCTCTTTGCCAAATAACAGCAGGGTTGCCTATTGTTAAGAATATGTGAGAATGTTGCAAGTCCATATAAGAATCTCCAATATGTTACGTAATTTGATTGCTATCCCACACAGACCAAGATTAAATTTCCATGGATGTGTCAATGGGTTTCATGTTGCTACTCTAGAATTGTTCAAATGAGTCTTCTCACACCATTGTAAAGTGTGATGGAGTGGATAAAGGAGCAAGAAAGCACATTAGAGGGATGCAGAAGACACATCTGTTTTCTCTTTTCTTTTCTTTTCCTTGATAAATCTAAATTGTCTAAATGGGATAGAGCCACATGAGCTATTACACTAAATAAAGCCATATAGCTAGAACACTTGGCACTGTCATTTCTGAGAGCATTTTGGCATAGAGAAATGAGCCTATCACATTACCTGTATTGGGCTTCTTTAAACTGCCCCACTGATCAGAACATAGTTGTCTCTTTGCTTATCACATAATGGGAAAGCAGTGACCATATTTTCAGTGTTGGAAAGATTTAAAATTACAGGTAGCTTGTATAAGTTAAATAAAAGAATTGCTGCTTCCTACTGTATTGCTGCCTGGTATTAGTGTGAAGGGATACCTGCTTTTGCACTATGAGTATATAAGCCTATTTCTGGATGAGAAAAGGAAGAAGAGTATGGCATATAGATCAGTGATCTAGGGGCCCTAGGACATTTTTCAGCATAAGGTCTCATTCCCAGTTAATGGTTTTCTAAATAGGAGCAGGGAGTGAAAAGCAGCTTCTTATCATATGAAGAATTCAGGATTTGCTTTAGTTAGTACCAAGAAAATGTAGTTGCCCTTGGGCATATTCTGTAAACAACAGCAAAAAAGTGGATCATTTCTTCTCTAATTTAAGGCACATTCCCCTTGGCTCAGTTGCTGCCTATTTCTTTATTTCATCATGCTGAATTTACTAGAATTACTAGTGGACACTTTCCCCCCCAAATAAGACATATCCTGAGAAATCAGAAATCAAAGACAAAATAGCTAAACAATGATACAGGTTCTGTAGATATAGTGATATATAGATTATGAAAATTGGGCAGCTGATAAAATTACTCCGGCCCTGTTCATACGAGGCGTTTTGGGCCGGGAGGGGGACGGAACGGGGGCAGAGCAAATGGGCGCGATCCCACGGCAACATCTGGGAATCGTTGCCTGCCCGTCCCTGTTCCGTCCCAAACGCCAATACCGTGCAGCAAAAAAGCACCACCTACCTAGGTGGTTGTATCCCTTGGAGCGCCTCAAGCCGGGCCGTGGGATCGGCCGGCGCGTCCTTGCGTCGCCGCATCTCGGCCCCCAGCCGTACTGCGCATGCTCGAGCATCTGATCGTGCCGGGGAGCGATGCGCCGTGGCTGAGGGGATCCATGGGATCCCGCCATGGCGTCTCAAGTTTGGTGCGGCTCTGCTTAGCCGCGTTTCAGCCGTCCCGTGTGGCAGGGACCTCCGATTGACAGAATTGGTACAATTGGGGGGGGGGTGTTCTGTATTTGTTGTTGTTGCCAAATCACAGCTGACTTATAGTGACCTTGTGGGGTTTTCAAGGTAAGAGACATTCAGAAGTGGTTTGCATTGCCTGCCTCTTCATAACAACCCTGGTATTCCTTAGAAGTCTCCTATCCAAATACTAGCCAGGGTCATCGCTGCTTAACTTCTGAGATCTGTCAAGATTAGGCTAGCCTGGGCTATCCAGGTCAGGGGATTGGACTTCCTTAGAGGTCTCCCAACCAAAGACCCTGCTTAGCTTTCGAAGTCTGACAAATGATGAGAGAATGGGAAATGGTTTTTTTATTTTGTTTTTTTGAAGTGGCAACCTTTTATAGGCTTCGGTGTAAAAAATGTGTTACATTTTCAATTTATACAATTCTGCAATATTTTATAAGTGTCAGTCTGCTTCCTGAAGACAGTGGGGCAACTTCAGAGAGAGAAATTGACCATACTGGAGAAGCACAGCAGAACGGGGTGGAGAAGAAGAGAAGCTAGCCATACAGTTGGAGTAACAGGCTGGGATCCAAAACTGGCTACAAATTGGATGGAATGAGGAATAACTTTGTATACACTTTTGCTAAGATTTAGGAAAGGAATGGGAGTTGACACAGGAATGTGAGAGTGATGAAAAGTCCATCTTTCTGGAGATGAGATAGTTTGAAAAGGGTTTGTGTGTGTGTGTGTGTGTGTACATTGTGGAGGGCAGTACATTGTGGAGGGCATTTGCATTAAATGTAAAAGTATCAGGAAGAAGTGTTCCTTTAGGGCAGTGATGGCGAACCTTTTAGAGACCGAGTGCCCAAACTGTGACCCAAAACCCACTTATTTATCGCTAAGTGCCAACATGGCAATTTAGCCTGAATACTGAGGTTTTACTTTAGAAAAAAACACTCATACATTAACTTAAGATGATCCAAACAAAGTAAGGAAAGCAATCCCAAATGCTTTCATTTACTTAAAATTATTTGGCAGAGGTTTGCCACCACTGCTTTAGGGAGACTGAGAGGTTTTAGATAGTAGGGGACAGGCCCGTAGCCCGCGTGGGGCCCTGGGGGCCGGCCCCCCCGCAGGGTTTGCGGCCCCCTCCCTGATCCTCTCCTCCCCCCCTCCTCGGAGGTCGGACCGTCGGAGCACTTGTGAGCCAAACGGAGATGAGCACCACAACCCTAGAGTCGGATCCGACTGGTTTTCGAGCAAGGGAAACCTTTGCCTTTACGTCTTTTTAAAAGGTTTCTGTTTGCTTCTGCAATCCTCCCCGATCCTCTGCTCCCCCTCCTCCCCCATCCCCCTC
>NW_015159736.1:553828-625164 GCF_001447785.1 Gekko japonicus
TGGTGCCCGCTGGAGGTCGCCGCCGGCTGTGGGGAGGACACACTTCCGGTGATGTCAGGGGGTGTGGCATATGCTAATGAGTTATGCTAATGAGTCCCCCTAGCTCTTTTCCTACGAAATGACCCCTGCATTACAGTGTAAGCCTTCAAGCTCCTTTTTAACTGCTGGGGGGGGGATTTGGAACTTGGGGGGAAACAAACATGCACAGAGGCTTTCATTTTCTTTCCCTTTCCTTTCTTCCATTTCTTTCTTTCTTTGTTTCCTTCTCTTTCTTTTTTTCCCTTTCCCCCATTTCTTTCTTTCCCTTTTTTCTATTTCTTTCCCTTTCTGGGAGCCCTCTATCCATGCCTTGGTTAGGCATCAGGGAGGGAGCGGGGGTGCATCTCAGTGCTGAGCATATTTTTATTTGATTTCTTATTTGTTGTGATGTCAGTGCACTTTTTGTGATGTCAGTGCACATGGCTTTTTGGGGGGCCCCCACTTTCCCCAGGCCCCCCCCCCACTAAAAATGTCCTAGCTACGGGCCTGGTAGGGGAAGAAACCTTTCTGTCAGTCCAGCCCTTAAGATAAGGAGGAAATAGCTGGGGCTGGCCTGCTACTCATTGTCTTGATTTATTTGGGTCATTCATTAAGGCCAAGTTAGCAGGGAGGGGATCCCTTAGGTCCTTGGGGGGAAAGAAGAGGAAAAGAAGAGATTGGATTTATACCCTGCTCTATTTGAAGGAGTCCCAGAGCAGTTTACAATCCCTTTCCCTTCCCCTCCCCACAACAGACACCCTCTGAGTTAGGTGGGGTGGAGAGAGCTCTCTTGAGAACTGCCCTTGAGAGAACAGCTTTGAAAAAACTTATGACTGACCCAAGGTCACACCAGCAGCTGCATGTGGAGGAGTGGGGAACCAAACCCGGTTCTCCCAGATTAGAGCCCGTGCTCTTAACCACTATACCAAACTGGTTCTCAAAAAGCCCTTCAGTTGATTCCTACCAGATATGGCTTTCACATGATTAATGCAGGAGTTGCTTTTGCATTCCTTCCACACCATTAGCATGACTCACTTTTGTTTTTATATCAGTTTGATACAGAGTCCATTTTTCATTGCTAGGCCCATGCTAAGATGTTCATGTGTACCAGAATCAAAATTGAGGTCCCCTGTGAGGGTGAGTCCTGGAGCATCCGTGGGCAGGGGCACAAAATTAATTCAACCTCAGCTGCATAGTATTCCTATGAAATCATCTTTGTAGTCTGTTTAAGATACTTTCCAGCCCCAGAGATGGCACAGGCTATTACATGTTAACAGGTGAGAATTTAATGTGCAAAATAATCTGGAAGAGGACAATGCCACTCCATCCTACCTCTCAACCAAGATGGGTGGAGGGATAGGATTTGTTGGGATCCACCTTTGATGGAGAAGAGTGTGCCCATCCCAGATCTAGTGATGCAGCAGCTTTTTATAGGTTTGCTGGAGTGGCCCTCAGCCTCTTTGTTTCTCTAGCTGTCCCATCACAGCATTCCTGTTGACAAAGGACAGAGGAGCAGTGCACAGTGTTTAAGGTGCAACATATCCTGGAAGAGGACAATAACAGTTGCTCGCAGCATTTTGCATAAATTGCCTACTGGATGAACATTTTGTGCATCAGATGAAGTGAGCTCTGACTCATGGAAGGTAATTCTGGTACAAATACTGTTAGTCTTTAAGGTGCCACTTGACTTCTGTTTTATTTTACATTCTACCTGTCACACTGCTGGTATTTTAATGATAAAGTAATGCTTGGGTTTCACAGCATTTTGCGATATTTTAAATTGCACAAATGAGAAACTAGCCTGAATTCTATGAAATTTTATTTCAGCCCTCGAGCTGAATGAATCAATGGTACTTAAATCACTGGCACTTAAAATAGTGACAACTTAGCCTCATTCTATCAGTAGGACTTACATACTAACGTGTTTACCTGGAAATTATTGCATCTATGCAAGATCCCCCCCCCCCTTTCTGTTGGGAAATACTGGAAAGAAGGCTCTGTTCTGTGAAGTTTATTCACTTGGGGTGTGATGATGAAAACCTCCCTGAAGGATGGTAGAGAGATACCTGTAGAAGCATCAAGGCAGCTGTTAAGGAATCCAGAGCAGGGAGATCTGGAGGGGGACAGATATGTCAAGATGCTTGAAGGATGTTCTGATTCAGCACATCCCTAAGGAAGCCTCTGTTCACTATGTAGGGCAGTTGTGCCTCAGCTGTTATTCCCCAGCAGATATCTTCGTGGAAACTCAATGTGTAGGGTTGCAGCCTTTGTTGCAAATCACTTTGCAGTCTTGTGTTTCGTTTTGGAGGAAATTGTCAAAATTTGATGGCTGCTCCATAGTGCTTTGAAGAGCTTTATTATACCTGTTGGGATTTGTCAGGCACCTAGATTTAGCTTCCAAATTTCTCCTCATCCACGTATCTCATGAAATTATGACATTCTGAATTACATTATATTGTTTCAAAAGGAGAAGCAATGCATTCTTTATTTCTTTTTCTTTTTTAATATACGTGTTGTACAGAGCCCTGTATGGGTTACTGCCATTCTTTTATATTTCCCCTTTCTGCATCACCAGTGCACATGTGTGCCTTGATATAAGCACTTTTAAAAAGTAATCTTGATGTGATCATGCTAATAATGGCATCAAGATTCCTTTGGTGTAGTGTTTGACTGATGTGCACTTGTGAGCACCATCAATAAGAAAACAAACTTTAAAACCTGTTTAGAAAACATTGTAAGTGGATTGTTACCAGGCAGTATTTCAGATATATGTATATTTGCCTTGAGTCAAACAACTGTTCAATAAGCATCTGCTAAAATGGGGGAAAGTTCTCAGAGAAGAAACATTCATTGGGAAATGGTGCAGCAAAAGTCCCTAAAATCAATTTCATCAGAAAGCAAAGAACACTTTAAAAACATGATTCAGGTGGTATTTAACCTTCCATAAATTAGCATGTACATATATAATTCCAATAGACATCTGTTAGTAACATAATACTCCCAAAGCAGAATAATTTCATATTTCACAGTTATGCACTGAGATCCATAAATGATGGTATTCAGTATCGAAATTAGTGCATGAAATTATTGGATATTTATTTACATCATTTATCCCTGCTTTGCTTCCCAATCAGGATCCAAAGCAGCTTACATCATTCTTTCCTACTTTATCATCACAACAACCCTGTGAGGGAGGTTAGGCTGAGACTGAGCCCAAGATCACCCAGTGAGCTTTCATGGCAGAGCAGGGATTCAACATTGGTCTCCCAGATCTGAGTTTGACACTAACCACTACACCACACCAACTGTTGCTAGGAAGACACTAGTTTCCTCTATTATTCTAAAATATATTGCACCAGAGGATGATATTGAAGTGATGCTAAATTTGTTAATTGTTGTATGGATATGTTATGATAGCTTACTGGAAATGTATAGATACTCCCAGCTGACCTTTCACAGAATAGGATAAAAACTGAAGGTTTTATTAATTTACTTGGGCATTGATGACTGAAAATTCTGGAACTGTGGGAATATTAGTTAGCAAGCATTTCAGTAGTCTGTTCATAAGTGTTTCTGTTTACTTCACTGGTGCTTTCTGCATATTTTTATTTGCAGTATCATTCACATTGACAACCCACATCAATTCGTGTCTCATGCTAACACCAAGCAAGAACATACTGGCAGGGTCTATCCCCCCCCCCTTCTTTTTGTAAAACTGCAGAAGCAGTTAACTTGATTCACCTCACTGGCTGTACCTTGAAGGCATTCACTCCCTGTAGTGAAAGCAGTGGTGCTTGTGCTTTTAACTTCCCCAAAGACTTTGCTGAGGAATAACAGCTGAGACAGCACCATACTACCCAGCTAGCATAGACCTCTTCAGGGATGTGCTGAATCTGAGCATCCTTCACACATTCTGACATACATGTCTCTGTCCCAATCTGCCCATTTTAGAGACTTTAACAGCTAGTCTATTGTTCCTGATAGAGGAAGGAATACCAATATCTCTCTGCCACATTTCATCTTATGGAAAGATTTATTCTGCTTCCAAGTAAATAAACTTCACAAGACAGATTTTGTTCTGATTTCACAATGTTTCCTAGTGGGAATGGGAAAAGTCTTGCACAACTGGAAGCATAGATACAAATTTTATACAATACCGCAGCAGGAAAGGAATACCTTTGTTCAATTCTAAGAGTTATCTTTAACATGTTATACAAATAATACAAATCATTAATTGTCTTTTATTATATTTGTTCGGTCCTCTGATTTTGTTCTTTGCAATATTCTCAGTGAATCTCTCCTTATATATAAAAGAGTTTTTGTGCCCCTCTTGCCTCAACGTTCCACACTCTCCCACAGCCTTTGGCCCCCCCAGCTGCCACTCTGACTGTCTGCCAATCCCCTGACTGCATTGGCTGGCTGCGTCCCATGAGTCCCGCCCACAGAACCGGCAGCGCCTGTGTCAGCCTCAGTGTGTTGGGAGCCGACAGACGGGACAGGCGCTCTGGCAGGCAGAGGGTAAGGAGCCCAGGGGGGAGCAGAGTGAGATGGCAGAAAAGTGGGACCAGAGTGGAATAAAAAGGAAAGAAAGCTGGGACCGGGGTGGAATTCAAAGGGCAGAAATATGGGACCACAGTGGAGTAAAAAGCATGCTGGCCGAGGCTGCGATCCTGTGCACATTTCCTTGCCAGCGACTCACCAGCACTTGCTCGTGAGTCAATGCAGGCAGAACCCTGCTGTTAAGTCCTCCCACCAAGCACATGGAGCTCTCCCCCCTCCCACCCCCACTGTGAAACATTTCGCCATTCCCAGCGGCATGCAGATGAGCAGGGCCGTCACCACTCTCTTCTTTGGTCTCAACCCAGTCCCCCCCCTCCTCCCCCCCTTCATTGGGAAATGTCCCTTCTCATAGGATGAAGGCGAAGCTACACAACTCCAGGCAAATCTTCGCTCCTGCCTTCAATGGGCTGATACAGGGGAAGAGGAAGCGAAGCCGAGCTGGGAGGCCCCTTTCATCAGCCAGGCTTGCTGCCTCTCCCTTCCCCTCCAGCTGGAGCTAAGTCTTGCAGCCACCGCCCCCCCTCCCATGAGCAGTGGTCGCAGACAACTTGCCTGGCTGGAAACTTTCAGATGCCAAAATCGTGGTAAAAGTCACAGGGCACAGACACACGGGGCCAGCCAGGCCATGCAGGGATTTGCAGGTCAGGGCAATGAGTTTGTACTAAACCTCTCCACAGACAGAAAAGCAGGTCAGGGATCTGAGAAAGGGTACATGTCCACTAGGTGGGGGGAGAAGATGACTGGCATGTGTGCCAAAGTTTTCGCCAACGGGTCACCTTGGCAATAAGCTGATACAGCAAGCAAAGTAAACAAAGGAATTCTTAAATATTTTTCTCTCTCTCTCTATATATATATATAATTCCCTTACATCTTGGCCATTTCCAGCTTGCCCATTGGCTGTGCAGTGCGCTCCATCAACCATGGGCCCATCAACCACCACTCAAGGGTACTTGCATGGCACTGACTTGATGCTGGATCCACTGTTCTCCCCCCTCACTGCAAGCCTGAACACTTCTCGCACAGAATAAGCTGCCACAATTACGACTGCTCTCCAGGATGGCAGTGGGAGGAGATGGGAAGCCGGGGTCAGGGGGACAGATAACGGCAGGGTGATGGTTGGGTGGGAAGGAGAAAGGGTTGCTGACTCCAGGTTGGGGCATAGCATTCCTGGGGATTTGAGGGCTTGCGCCTGGAGACGGTGGGGTTTGAGGAGGGGTGGGACCTCAGACAGGCACAATGCCATACCCTCCAACCTCCAAAGCAGCCATTTCCTCCTGGGCAAACCACTCTTCCCAATCTCCACGTGAGAGGTGGAGATCACTCAGAATTACAACTGCTCTTCATGTGGCAGAGATCGGTTCCCCTGGAGACAATGGTCTACTCTGTATCATTAGACCCTGCTGAGGTGGCCACAGGAGATTGACGCTGAGTCCTCAAGGCTGGGGTACTTACACAGAGCCTCTTTCAAGAGCTCGCTGTATTTATTTCCACAACGGGCCTTATTCATAGTTTCCACATAAAATTCTGATGGCTCTAGAAAATAGTTAGAGCATAATTGGAATTAATCATGGCATAACAGAAGTTCAGAATGACAACTGAGTGGGATTGTAGGAATTTGTTCTTTCCTGTTGGTAAACTCCAGCTTGGATCATTGCAATATAGGTTGATTCTGCATCTGGCATTTGCTCCACATTTTCTCAACACTGAGGAAAAAGTGCAGCTCGAAGCCACATTCAAATAACCCGGGCCAATGCCATACTGACTGCAAGGTTACCCCTGAACAGCCATAAAGCAGCCATAAATCTATGCAAAAGGTATCATAAAACACAATGATGAAAGAAAGTGAGAGTGGCATTCAGTGCAGAGGGTACCATAAAATCCGATGATCAACAGAAGTGAAAGCAGCATGCAATGCAGAGGGGAATTTCTGTTCCAATGTAGGTTTGCTCAAACAATGGACAGAAAAGCCAATGCAGAATCGCCCATACACTTAATGGAACTACCCTTAAGAGGCTTCACAAACTGTAAGTGAATTCTGTTGCTTACCTTGTAGCAGGGTGAACCATATATGACATATTTCAGCTATTTTTGCTATATTTGCTCATCTGCACTGGCTGCTAATTAAGGGTGCTGGCTTTAATTTTTAAAGCTCTGAACTCCCTAGGATATGTGTATCTAACAGTATCTTCTCCCTATCCAGTTCTCTTCCGTACACTGAGGTTGTCTAGAGCAGTTGTGTTTTGAATTCTTATTTGTCAGGAAGTTGGGTCTGCAATGCTTCATAAGAGTGCCTTCTTTGTTATTGGAGCTGAATTTTGAAATGCTGTGTTTTTGAACAATCAGCCTCTTGAAACAATTTCCCATGTTTTTGAACTTCATAAAGCAACAGCGACTAGAATAATCTCGAAGTACTAGAATGTTGAACTAAAGAAATCAAAAGCATTTATCATAGTGTGTCAAAGTTAATAAATACCCTATTCAGTGCCCTGGCTGGGCAAGAGACTATGTTAGTAAAATCCATTACTTATATGTTTAGCCCTGAAATTCTCACTTCTCATAAGCATTCTGTGCTTTCAGAAAGGAACTCAAATATTCAGTATGATCCTTTAAATCCATTATGTGTTTTTGTAAACAAATTCATACTTTGATTACAGCTCATAAGAACATAAGAGACGCCAATGTTGGATCAGGCCAAAGGCCCATCCAGTCCAACACTCTGTGTCACACAGTGGCCAGAAATACCAGTGCCATCAGGAGGTCCACCAGTGGGTTTATTTGAGTTTATTACAATATAAAACAAAACAAGAAGTTTGAAAATATTTTATACAATAATTGAAGTAAAAAAAGAAATTCTGAAGGCGACATTGACATCATATTTCAGTGAAAGAGTTCCAAAGAGATAATCTACCAGGAAGCCGCCAAATTTGAAAGTGTGAAACTTTGTCTCACCAAATTCTGAGCATGCCTAGTTTGTTGAGTTGTCTCCATTTATCTGTGTAGTCACATGACACATTTCTCTATGGCTTCCTTCACCAGTGGCTGCTAGTGTGAGTCACACCCACATTGATTTAATCTTTAATTCATTGCATTGGATTCTGTATTCACCTGAGCTCTGCATAGTGCTATGATGTGCAGCTGCTATCTCTTACACTGATTGACTTTTAGACCTGACTGTAAAACAAAAAAACAAAATTCCTCTCCTTTTCTCTGTGTTTGTGGTATACCCACTTAGGTGACCATGCTTTGAAGGAGTAAACTCTATCCTTTGAGTGCTTTATGGTATCATAAACATGTAAGTCTGAAAGGTGCTGCAAAGCTTTTGTGCAAAAGCTTCCAGAGGCATAGCTGTTTTAGTCTGCTCCTCTGGAAAGAACAGAAAGCTTTTATACCTTATTGCATGAAAAACAGGATGTATTAGCCCCACCACAGCTGTTCTCACACTGGTGCTACTACTTCTAAGATCTGGCAGTTGCTGGTGTGGGACCTGTCCTGTCACAATCTGGGCTGTGCCACCAGAGGCCTACTAGGCCCAGGGAGCCTGGCTAGCAGTAGGTGAGGCTGGGGCTACAACTCCCAGAAGTCCCTGAGAGGTTTTGGAGCCAAAATTGACCAATAGGGAAGAAGAGAGCTGGGGAACAAAAGGGCTGGTGCCAGAGCAGAAGCTGTTCTTTCTTCCAGAGGGCAGAGCCAGAAGAAACCCTCATCCTGAGGGAAGGGTGAGTAGTCTAGTGCCACTTGGAATAGTGAGCTAGGGACAGTATATATTTAGACGCGTTAGGACATTTGATTTCACCCACTTACTGTTATTATTCTGCACCTTGTTGTTTGATCTCCTATAAAATAAACCTTTTCCTTGTTTCACTCTGCCTTGTCCTCATGCCTGTTATTCGGACAAAGGGGAAGTCTGAAGATCTTGGGAGGGGGAACCTAAATCCAGAGTGGTGGCAGTGTCAGGTGACACCCCACCTGAGCCGTGACATGTCCACATCAGGCAGAAGAATCACATGATTGCTGATTCTGTACGTTATTGACATGGCAGGGGTAATTCATCATACCAAGATGTGATTTTTGTAGTTTGTGCTCTGTGTCTCGATACTAACATGAACTTTTACCCAGTCCTAGGTCCTGAGGCCAGTGATCTTCACAGCAAGCTGTTATACACAGCCAGCTCAAAACATGGGTTAATCCATGGGGTAATTTGGGGATAGGCTGTTTATTTGGGAAACAAAGATTTTTACAGCCCCATGCAGCTGATCTTTTACCCTCTACTTCCTAGCTTGTTTCTGAATTAAAATCAGATGATTATAATCTTCTTCTCAGCAGGAGTAGCATGCTTCTTCTTTAAGCAACTTTAATACCTTTTTTTTTTCTTTTGTGGCTAAGTATTGTTGCATGAGAAAGAAGAAGTTCCTGGCAAATACAGGATACACTCAAATGTAAGACTAGTTTTTTTCTCAGGTATGCCATCAAAAAGGAGGCAGATTGTCTTACATTCACATACAAGTTAGAGTTACATCCGATAACATTTTTGTGTGTATAACATTTTTTATATGGGTCATCTTCTGGTCAGTGTTGCCTTCCTTTCAAGTAATACAGTAATGATGGTAACTGTTAGATCTGCAGCGTCTGCAGCTAAAGCCAGGAGCTTTCGCTCATCGTAGTGAGTCAACACATCATTTGACATCAACAGCTCCTTTACTCCTGTAAAAGCCTTTTCCTCAGCTTGTCCCAACTTCCATTTTGTGTCTTTATGTAAAAGTGCGTGCAAGGGTGCTGCCACTGATGCCTTGTGTGGTAAAAACGTATGGTAAAAATTGAGCAACCCTAAAAATTACTGGAGCTCTTTTTTACTAACTGGCCTGGGGGCATTTTGAATAACCGCCACCTTTGCGCCTGTGGGGTGTACTCCCTTCTCATCAATGCGAAACCCCAAAAACTCAACACTGTTAACACCCAGTGTACACTTAGACCATTTTACTTTCAGGCTGGCCCCCCGGAAACATTCCAATATTTCTTTTACCCGGTCTAATAGTTCTTTTTCAGACCTTCCTGTGATCAACACATCATCAAAATATGGCACAGTTCCAGGTACCCCTCTTAATAATTGTTTCATCAACTCCTGAAAAATCCCTGGGGCCACGTTGACCCTGAATTGGAGCCGGTTCACTTTAAAAGCTCCTCTGTGGGTTACTATAGTTTGTGCTTCGGCTGCCTCCTGTGTGACAGGCAGCTGCTGGTAAGCTTGAGCCAAGTCAAGCTTAGCGAAAACCTTCCCTCCCCCCAGAGAAGCCAGAATGTGGCTTATTACTGGAACCGGGTACAAGTGCTGCTGCAAGGCTCTGTTTAGAGTACACTTGTAATCTGCGCATATCCGCATAGACCTGTCCGGTTTGACCAGTGTCACTATGGGGGTTCCCCATTTACTAAAAGGCACAGGTTCCAAAACCCCTTGCTCTATGAGCTTGTCAAGTTCCATTTCGATCTGTAGTTTTAATGCGAGGGGCACCTTCCGATACTTTAACCGTATCGGTGTTACAGATGGATTCAACTCAAATGCAATAGGGGGCCCTATTCCCAATCCATCCCCAAACACCTCAAAAAACTCATCGTACAACATATCCCATTTATTTTCACACAGCTTGTTGACCCCATAAATTCCAATGCCTAGTGGCTCGAACCAGTTTAACCCCAGTAGGTTGACCTGGTCCCCTTCAGCAGCCAGCAATGATAAGGTAGCACATTTCCCCTTGAACTCCACATTAACAGCATCCCTTCCCGCCAAAGGAATTCTCTTTCCTTGAAAGTCGGACACCCTTGTGTCCGCAGGCTTGAGCCGCCGTCGACTCCTGGTAGGGAACAGCCGCTGCCGCGTTGCCGACAAGATCACGGTGACTGATGATCCCAAATCGACCTCCATGTTGCAGGGAATGCCATTGATGAGAGGGGTGATGGAGATCTTTTCCTGACAGCTGGTGCGAAAAACGGTCGATGCGCTTGTCAGGTTTGATGTCATCTGGCAGTAGGCCTTGGTTGCTTGGGATCACTGTTTCCTCCTGGTTAGGGGTGATGAAGGCTTGTGCGCTGACCTGCAGACTCTGGCCAAATGGCCTCACCGCCCACATGCTCGGCACTCAACATCTTTGGCCCAACACTGGTTGTGCTGGTGTTTCCCATCACATCCGGAACACGGCTTATTCCATGCAGGCTTCATTGGGGTCCGCTTGTCCACTCCCACCTTTACCATGTTGACGTCATCATTCGCATCAACGCTCTTGCTGTCAGGACCCTGGTAATGGACACACTCCTCCGGTAATGCTGGTTGCTGCCGGACCTCTTTAGTTGACTTATCTGCCGCCTCTGCTGCAACAGCCTCCTCATGAGCCACAGCCCAGGTCAGGGTTGTGCGCGCAAATAAACACTGCTGCAGCCTCTCATCATGAAGGCCACACACCAGTCAGTCTCTGAGGGCCTCCTCAATGTCGGTAAAGTTGCATGGCTGCGCTGCCTTTTGTAGGGCCACCACAAATTCTGTGATGGACTCGCTCGCTGCCTGGCTCCGTTTGTAGGAAACATGCCAGCAGGCGATCTCCGATGGCTGCGGGGGGAAATGGGCCTTCAGCTTTTTTGTAAGCTCCTGGAACGACACGATGTCGGCCGGAGCTACCAATGACCTGGTGATGTCAAAAACGCTTTTCCCGCAGGAACTCAGCAGGCTGGCTCACTTCTTCACCTCCGCCTCGATGTCATTGGGCTCCAAGTGGAACTCGAACGGTGCAAGGTACGCGTCCCAATCTTCCGTTGCGGGTTCGAATGCCTCGAACTTTTGGCTATTGGCCATCCTGACAGGCTCGTTCACCGGTGCTGGTGGTGCCTCCACTGGAGTGGCCACGGCGCTGTGTTCATCCTCGTCCATCGTGGGGATTGTTAAGCAGGGCTGCCTACCCACTCTAACATCCCATCCTCATCACCAATTGTTAGATCACCGCTAACAAAGAACCGGAGAGTGATTTCAGCTTTATTGTAGGTATGAACAAGCGCTTGAAAGAAGTCATAACCAGAACAGATTAACATTGGGAGATAGGCTCCTTTTAAACATTCCCAGGCTAATGTAGCCACGCCTATTTACAATAAACAACCAATGAGGTTGTGCGGATAACGTCCAATGAGAGTTCTTCCCTTGCAGGGAATTGGTGCAGTTCTGATTGGTCGCTGTTGTGGAGCGACCAATAGTAAGTTAGTTCGGAGGAGCTTTCCTCTGGCTCGAGCTTATCATGGAGAGTTAATGCGGCGATTCACCTAAGCCTTTTCGAATACACTACAGTAACTAAGGATGAGCAAGTGAAGTAAGGCAGGAGAAGCAGCAGCAGTATAAGTGGAGTGAGAGGGGATTTCTGTTGCTTAGTGCTGAAAGGGTTCAGAAAGTAGAAGATACAACTTAAGAATAACTCAGGCTTAGATAAACAATTGGGAAATTCTCCAGTAGCAATATAGTGCAAAACTGCTGAGCTTCAGAACTAAATGAGAACACTCCTGTTCACCCTGCCCTGAATTTTAGCAATCCAATATTGAAAAGTAAGTGACTGCTATATAGTCTAGGCTCAAGCATGAGTAGCACAGTGTAGAACTAAGTACTTTCACCTCTCCCTTGCAGTGCTGTACAGGAGAACTGGGGAGGGGAATTGGAATCCCACACTTCTCTGGATCTACTTCATTTACAACACTATATAGCTAATGGTTTAACAGCTGAAAGAGTCTTTGCAGAGAGACAATTCATTAGATTAAGGGCTTTTCCTTTCCCTGTAGATTCTACTACCTTTAAGTGTGCTCAGAATCTTATAGCATCATGGACTTTGTGGTGCAATTATTTCACAGTACACCTAACACTAACAATCACCCTTCCAGAATATTAAGAACTGTTAAGGGCAGCAGGACTATTTCCATCTCCACATCCATTTTCATTTTTTAAAAAATCCATTACATCCAGCCTCTGTCAACATATGAGGAAACTTGTGGCTCTAGCTGTGCTGAAGCATCTGCTTGCCCCAGTCTGATGGATTTTTCTGAAGTTTGTGCAGCCTGAGGGTATGAACAAGCTCCTTGAAACCCTGACCTATCACTTGTATCTCTGCCCCTTGTCTTTCCTAGTTAATTCAGTCTGCCTGAGAAAGACTGGATGGCTGGTCAAAGAGTGATTAAATACCCTCTAAGGGGGGGGACTACTGGTTTCCTTGGCATTTAAAGGGCTGTTTGTGACTAAAAGAGAATCCATAAAAAAACCCTCTACTTAAATCTTATTGCTTTGAACTTTTACTGAGTTTTCAATATTACTTTCTTAGGCAAGATACTATTTATTTATTTATTTTATACCCTGCCCTCCTTGCCAAGGCAGGCTCAGGGTGGCTTACAACAATCATAAATACAATTAAATACAGTTAAACACCTATCATTAGCATAGGTTGCGATCACACGCACAATTAGCCATGCCATAGGATCAAATGCCAGGTGGATTTAAAGGGCTCAATCAGACACAAACATCTGGGAAGCACCCCACACCCATCGGCAACCCATTTTGCTCCACCGCAGAAGCAGAGTAAAAAAACACCAGGGAAAGTGCAGTAGCAAACGGGTTGCTACGGGCCACGGATGGACTTTCCCCTGTCTGATCACTCCAGCACACTCTCATGGGTGTCGGGATGGTCTGATCAGGCCATCCTGACTCCGTGCCATTTCCCCCCCCCCCTTCTCAGTATGCGCATCATCGCACCCTCCATAGGGAGCCCTCAGTGCTGAGGTGCCATTCATTTAAAAAAAAGACTCACTCACGGGTGCGTCTGATCACAGGGTGGCGGGCTGCCCTCGCAGCTTCCAAGGACTATGGGATCGCGCAACTGCGGGTCAAATTCCTCCAGGGGAAATAGCCTCGCTTCCCCCAGCATTATCTTGCACATGTGATTGCCACCATAAATTACTTAAAATAACAATCCTTTAAAATATTGATTTTTTTTCTAGACCTCTTGCTGACTTTTAATAGGTTGACCATAGTGTTCTTCTCTGATGTATTGCTGGTATGCAACTTAGAGAGTACTGTGTTGAAGTGGTTCCTATTTTTCCTGGAAAATAGGAACAAAAGGTAGTGCTGCGATACTACCCTGTGGTGTTTAGCTCATGGGATGTCTCAAGATTCTGTTTTGTTCCTCATACTGCTTAGCAGCTATAGAAAACCACTGGGAGAAGTTGCCAGTGGATCTCCATGTGTTGATAAAGTATTATACATTGTGGTTTACAATAAAACAAATAGGAGCTTCATAAATTTTATTTTGTTGTACAAGAGAATAGGCACTGGCAACTTTTTAAAAAATTAGCTCTTGAAATCTGACCAAGCTATCCCAGATGTTAGAGCATTACCAGTGGAGTTTCTCTGTGATCCATGTCAGAGATGCAGCTGTCAACCCTAATGTACACCTGCTGCTAGTTTCCTCTCAGCAAACAATTTTTCAATTGTTTTATGAAGTGTTGAAAACTCTCAAGATGAAGCCCTGGCCTCTTCATAAACCTGTGTCATGTTTTGAATTAATGATGAGTAGAATATTTAGTTTAGCTTCATTAAATTGCCATTCTGACGTCTTGCTGACCAAAAAGGTGGTTTGCAATCCTATTAATAGTCTAAAGCATATAACACTGATAAGTAAGGGGGAAGTATGCCAGCTAGCAGTCAAATCATAACAGTTAAACCCCAGATGAAATAGTGTTACAAGATCCCTAAAAGTTTTTTTAAAGGATAAGAAATGACTTGACCAACTTTGTATAAACCTATAGGCTAGTGTTTTAGCAGGCTATGCATAGAAAGCATTTTCATAAGACTACAAAAGAAAAGAAAAAACTCTACATGTACACCAATACAAAATTATTATATATCATACAGAAATTAATCTGACCCTCAAAGGATAGGTAGTTCAGACTAAAAATGTTGAAGGTGTACACATGCGCATGTACACACACACAAGAAATAGTTCCAAATGCAGGAAACATAGAATTCCTGGTATTAATGTTGGGGAGCAATATGCCACGGCCCACTGGAATTCAAGGAAGGCACAAAGCCCCTTGGGATGTTCAAAACTTGGCAGCCAATTGGGAGGTGCAATTGTTTAGGTTATGTCCTAGTCATGCCTCCCCCAAGCAGGCATTTGCTGCTGACTCCTGCTCACCTGCCGTCTGTTTAGACATCGTGGGATTAGCCTGTCACCAATGGGGCCAAGCAGGATTTTTTTGAGTTCCCCCAATTGCCTGTTGGGGGTGCTTTCTGTCGGAACCCTGGAGCAATCAGTTCCCAACAACAGTCATTCAGAGAATAAACGTTTATTGAGACATTGAAGGTATCCAGACTCTTGATGTTTTTTGTTACAACTAACCCAAAAGCGCACGAAGCCAGCAATTATATCCATCTAACATTCTAATGGCTTTGAGCCAATCACACTAAGGTAAGAGCCTGCCAGAATATAATGGTTCATTATTCCCAAGAGAAAGCTGACACCAGGGCTCAAGGTCGCATAGCTACTTGTAGGGAGATAGGAAAGAGCGGCTAAGCAAGTAAAACAAAAGTGAACATTCCAGGCTTCTTCCCATCACCCTTGGCAACCAAGCCCAATGCAACGGGTGGGTTGACACTTTCTTCTGCCTGGTTTCTGATATCACAGTGGAGGTTGGTTAGTTAGGCCGCCTCATTGACTTTGTAGGCCATAACTAGTTTAGCACAAATTAGGTGGGTTGATAAGTTGGGATGATTGGCAGGCATCCTGAGACATCCAAAGTGGTAGAGGTCATGTCTGGAACAGCACATCACTGACTGTGCAGTGGGGTGCATCTGGGAAGGAGCAGCCCTTGGTGCTGAACAGATCTTTCTGAATCTGTAGTGGCTGTGTGGCATATCAGATGAGTGGATGGAGCTGGGCACTTCTTGACATATTGCTTGCAGGTGATGATGAACAAAGCCAGCAGAAGATGTTTAGAGTCAAAGTGTGTTTAGAGTCAGGGTGGGTCTGCCGGAAAAGGCAGCCACAGGCAGGCTACCTAGCAGAGCCGACTGGTTTAAATATGGTAGCATATTTAAATATGATGCAGATCAGTTTAATTAATTAAATAAGCTAATTAAACTCAAGCTGTTTTCTCGTGTCTTCACTGAAGGGTGCCACATTTTTACAGAGAGAGGAAGGTAGTAGACTGGAGTCATTGGTCATGGTATGTCTGCTCATTTCTTTGTCCTACTGCTATGTCTAGTCCACCAAGTTTCAGGGGATTTTGCAAAGCTTTGAAAACCTGCCAAACATATTTGGTCGGTAATGATAGTGTGTAGCAGCATCTGGGTGTAAGGGAACATTATACTTGGTGGTCCATGTGGTCTTGAAATCCCAAGCAGTGTTCCCTCTAAGCTGAGTTAGTGTGAGCTAGCTCACAGTTTTTTAGCCTCCGGCTGACACATTTTTGTCTCCGCTCAGGAGGGAGGGCTCCAGAGCAAACTGATTTATGCAGCAGCCAAATCACTTGCTCACAACTTTGATGCTGGCAGCATCTGGGTGTAAGGGAACATTATACCTGGTGGTCCATGTGGTCTTGAAATCACAAGCCCAGTCATTATTATCTTACACAGTTTATTTTAGGCTGTGATCACACACTCTAAATAATCTAGCTTCAATGCACTTTCCAACTGGACTTTACTGTGTGAACTGGCAAAATCCAGTTTTAAAGTGCATTGAAAGTGGATTATTTAGTGTGTGTGATCACAACATTATTCACCAATCTACTCATCTGAAAGTGTGGTTAATTTCACCCACCTCAAGGTTACACTGTATTTACATGAGGTAGAGCCACAATGCAGCAACAAGCCTCCCCCACCTCAAGGTTACACTGTATTTACATAAGGCAGAGCCACAATGCAGCAACATGCCTCCTTCTTCCCTCTTCTTCTCTAGCCAGCCTCCTCCCATTTCTCTGGTCACCCTTTTTATAGCCTCAGCTTCATACTTGGTCCCTGAGCTAAGTTCCACCCTCTCCTCTGTTCCCTGCTCCTCAGTCAGCCCCTGCGGTCCACAGCCATGCCCTGCCTTAAACCACATGGGTTTAAAGAGCCTTAGCTCTCCTATCCGGGCTTGTTCACCACCACCACACCTTCTAAGCTTCCCTGGGGGACAATACCAAAGCTACCCTGTTGCTGAGGCTACCTTGACTGCACCTTTGTGTCCATAGTCCCAACATGTTCCACCCAGGTGAGCTTTGCTGCTGGAATCTAGGGCATGTAGTGCCTCACCAGGTGTGTTGTTGGCAGTTCACCCACCACACAGTGAGATAAAATAAACAACAAAAAAGAAACATATGCAAGCCTGCAGGAAATGTTGCTTCTATACCATCTTCAGCTTCCTTAAAACCAATTATCTGTCTGTAACCTATGTATACAGTAGGTTGATTTGCCAACCCTAGTTCTGATTTTCTGTGCAGGTGTAGATCTGAATAGTCCAGTTAAATGTGATTTGAGGGCCAATTTGAAGTTCTTAACCCACCTCCGCAAGGGCAGAGAACAAATGTTTGCTTCCCCACAGAGATTTATGGATCCTGTAGGTTTCCAGAATGCTCTGCAGGATTTCTCAGGATCTGTTGGTGGTTCTTGTGAACTAACTAAGGCTTGTAATATAGGTCTTAGTTTGGCCATCAACTGAATTGCTCCCCAATGCCCCATGAGGCCTCAAGAACACATTATAGAGCCCAGTTAAAAGCCTATGAAATGGCAGTAAAGACAGCTATTTTCCCCCTCTGCTTCTCTTGCATCTGCTAGCTTGCATCCAACACAATTATTTAGGGTAGTTCAACACCTGACTTCTCCACTGAGTGAGTCCCAAACTAATAGATATTAGCTGTAACTTGTTTGCAGGGGGGGGGGTTGGGGTTGTTGTTTTTTTGGGTGGATAAAATCTCAAAGCCCCACCAGGATCTCTCACCCAACTTTAATTCAAGTAATATCCTGGAGGCTCCATTGCCAATGTCTGGTCCTTTTTTGGACTGCATCTGCTTGCTCTCATTGTTGGATGTGGACAGGGTTCTGAGAGCTGCATAAGCAATGGTCTGCCTCTTGGATCCCTACCCATTATGACTGGTGAAACCTTGCTAGGATGGAATGTGGTAGGAGGCCCTATGAGGGAGATTATGAATTTGTCTTTCTCTCTCAGGGTAGCTTCCCTAGATCCTTAAAGGAAAGTATTAACCTTTAAAGCCCTGGTTTGGGACAGTCATACCTAAAGGACCATCTCTCCCATTATGACACTCCCCCATGGTGTCTTCATTCTGCTGCAAGTGGGCTGTTGGTGGTGGCTGGCCCTCAATTTGTCTGTTTGAGTGTTACAAGGGCAATGGTCTTTTTCATTGTGGCCCCGACCTGGTGGAATGCTTTGTCAGAGGAACTGTCTGCATTCTGCAGGGCATGTAAGGCAGAATTATTCCACCAGTAATTCCAGTATTATAATTTTGGTGGAATCTACTATCAATGCTGTTGATTTATATGCCAACAGCATTAGTTTGCAGTGTTTTGTTTTTAATTGGATTTTATTGAAATTATGGTTGTATTATTGTTATTGTATTGTTATGCTGTTATGTCCTCCATTCTGGTGGAGGGGTGGGATAAAAAGCTATTCAAATCAATAAATAAATCTGTTGAAAGCCAGTTAGTACAAAAGCCTGTATGGAGAAGAACCTAAATGTAAGATGTCTATAGCCAGCCTCAAAGGTGGAAATCAGGAGACGTGGGCCACAAATAGAACACGTATCCTTAGACATGTTTTATGTTATCCATGTCATATTTAAATGTATTTATTAAAAGAGTTGGCCCAGTCATATGTGACATTATTATTTTAGCATGTCCATAATTTTCAGCCAAGGCGTATGTCTCACTAACACAATGGCATGAAAAGAATAGACCACATGCCATACATGAACTTAAACATAGCAGGATACACAATGTTTGGTGGGTAAGCACATTACATATGATCAAGTCATATCTGTTTGGTTCTTATACAGACAGTGTCACAGATATCATTAGGATTAGGGGGGTGTTGATTTAGAATTGCATTTAAAAAAGGAAGATTCATTTTTTTATATATTAAGAAGAGAAAGTTTACTGCAGTGAATGTAACATACTCATGCTTTCCTAGGAGCTGTTAACCAAACCACCTTCAGTACCTAAGATGCTGATTGTGTTTTTTTCTTTTTCCTTTCTCACATCTGTAAATCAATTCTCACTACTATTTTGACTTGTCTTCTTTCTCTATAAAGACACCAATACCAGTTTTATGTTTCACGGAGTTCTGAGAAGGAACTGAGGTATAACACATTTTATACGGGATCACTAGTTGCAAGCCTTGAACTTTGTTCTCCCAAATAAATGATTGGGCCTATATCTGCAATGGTACCTTGCTATATCTGTAGTGGTACCTTGCTAGAGGCACTATGGTTTTGCACACCATTTGTCAACATCAGCTGCCCGAATGCCCTTTCCACATTAGGGTAAAAGGAACTTTGCATGTGTTAACTGACAAAAGGAGCAGGTGGGGGGGGGAGACATATTTAATCCTGCTGTACTGTCCTCCTGTATTTGAATCTTTTCCCAACTATATACTCTATGTGCTGGTTTGATTATGATGCTTATTTGTAACAGTTTAACACATTCAACATATAAAGGAACAATAACAGTGTATTGTTATTCTTAATAATCCATTGTCATTGTTCTGTTTTGTGTTAAATATGGTACTATATAACTGGAGAGGTGGAGCTGAGGCTGCAGTTAAGCATTAAGCATAGTTTTAAGCTCTACTTGTATTAACTCGGTTTGTGCACCCTCAATATATTTTTACTGTACAGATTGTTTATAACATCATGGTAATGCTTTCAAACTGTTGGAGAGAAGTCTTGTAGCTTATTGAGCTGACCCTGCAAGTGCTGATAGGCTGTAATACCCTGCTTTAATTTTCCAAGCTGACAGGAATTCTTATCTGGCATAGGAGATCTGGTTTCACTCAAGGTAGAATTTAGGGTAATCTTCCAGGAAGTTTAATAAAATAGTATAAAGGGGAAACATTTCAAAAGAAACAGATTACTGTACCTTAGAAGAATGTATTCCCAGAGTTTGAAGCAAGCCATCCACAGGTAGAAAGTTGTCAGCATATTTTCAAACCTATCCCGCCTTTCATTTAATCTTCTTTTAAACGTGACAAAATCCTCATTCATATTTTTGGTCAGAAAAATCAAGTACATATTCTTTCTTCCCAGAGTTTTTCCCTTGGTCCATTATTGGATGCCTCAGGCCAACACATACCTGCTTCCACTCTTTAATCGATTGTTATCTTAACTTTTACTTTAGCCACTCCCAGGGACCTTGGTACAACTTGTGGACATGTTGACCCTTTGCCACATGATAATCTCTTATTGCAAGTACTCTGAGTTTATATGCAAGCAATAAGGTTCAAGGTGGCTTGTTTAAAATGTGCCATAGCAACCCATGGAGCATCAAACAGAAAGTAACCGTATCACACTGTTTCAGCTCTTTCACTGTGGCCAAGAAAAGAAAGTCAAGAACCCTGGGCTAGTATTGAGCTAATACTCATTTCTTAGAATGCTTGAATTTTAGAACACATTCTTTGATTTTAAAATATACAATTATTTTTGTTAAGTAATTAAACTTGTGTTTTGGAGCCAGGTGTCATGATACTTGTCTTGTGTACATAATCAGTCTTGGTATAGATATCTTAAACAGTTGTGATTGCCCAATCAAGGCTACTGTAGCAGGAGTGTGAGACTGCTTGCTGATGGGGAGGCAGTTTATTCAAAACTGATGGCACCTGCACAGTCTTTCAAGTATCTTCATATAAATTCTTACTTGTTCAACATGAATAACATATGCAAAAAAGACACTTTGCAAGCATTAGTAATTCTCAAACACTGGGAAGACTCTACAGATGATATAGTAATCAATTACCTGAAGGCATCTTGATGTGAACTAAAGCCAGTTGTATTAGCATGGAGATGAGTGGCCATAAAAAGTAATGTATTCATTAATAAAGCAAATATATACCTCAAAAATAAACTCTCAGTTTAAGGCTGTATAAACAGCTAAGCAGTCCTATACATGCAATATTTGCAAAAATGAAGATGATATGGTAGGAGAATAAACTACTGCTATCATGAAAATATCACAGAAATGTGTAATAGATTTATCCACCAATAGAACACATGGAATGGCCACTGGGACTTTTGAATTCGGAAGCAACAGAAGCATAAAATTTTACCTGACCTGTTTCCAGATTTCTACAAAATATCTAAAACTATCCATCTATTTTGAAAACACAATATGAAGGTTCAGATGGGTCTGTGGCTGACTTGTAGGGCGTCTCCTTAGTCTCTGGCGTCTTCTATTTAATGGATCATGTGGTAGGTGATATGAAAGACCTCTGCCTGTGGGCCAGACGAGATGTGATGGCATCCTTGAAGCCGCCATGAGGATGCTGCCACCATTTTAAAGTTGTTTTAAAATGCTGTCAGGGCCTGATTGTGGTAGGGCCCACAGCATGGCTTGCTGAGGTGTTCTTGCCCCCCCCCCCGTGCCTTATTAAATGCCAAAATGGCCACAGTTCCACCCATCTCTTTTGGCACTTGAAAATTGGGGGGGGGGAGAGACTGTTGCAAGGCAGGTCCAACCAGAATTGGGTCCCCATGGCATTTTTAAATGACTTCTGAATGGTGGTGGCTTCTTTTAGCTCTGGTGAGCCACTGCCAGTCTGAGTAGACAATACGAACCATGATGGACCAATGTTTAGCATAAGGCAGTTTCATCTCTTTTTTTAAAAAAAGTAAACAAACAGAAAAGGCTTAGAATAAACATGAAAAAGCACGTTTACCTGAATCCAGCACTTAACATACTTTAGCATTTGCAACAGATGAGATGAAATATGTCTAGTACAAATAACTGCATGCCTATACACTGCTAAAATTCAGCTGACATTTATCAGTCTGAGAAAATATGTGTGATCTCTTCTCTGTCCTTTCAGTGACCCCTTGCTTTTACTGCTATTCGTAGTGGGTACCACAGAAACCAAACTTTTTCTTGCTACCCAAAAGTTTTAATTGAAAAACCAGAGTTACAGGCAGAATGTAGCTTCAGCAGATTAGCAGTTAAATGAGAAGGGGCTTTTCGTTTAAGTTCCAGTGTTGATATGTCACTGCACTGTGTCACTTTGAAAAGCGATAGTGCTTTGTTATCAGTGCTGAGCTCAGGCAGCCTCCTGATGTAGAGTTAGACTAAAATAGAATGCCAGAGTGATGAAGGTACTGCTTACATTTAACATCCTCACAGCTACTGGACATGGAGGGAGGTGCTGACACACTGTTCTGTGCAGACAAACAGGTTGATCATCTTCCAAGGTCTGTTTTCCTGACATTTAACAAAGGAAAGCTGATAGCAAAAGAAAGGTTCATTCCAGTTCAGATCAAGAAAGAGTACTGAGAACATGTTTTATTAATAAATGATTCCCAGCATGTTGGCTTTTAATCTCTCTTTGTCAAGGAAGCTGTTCTGCACAATTAAAATCCTTTATATCATTGATTTTTGTTCAGAATCCTCCATGTATAAGAACTGCAGCCTACATTTTGGCTGTTGAGAACGATGTGTGTTTTATATACATGATGACAGTGATTTTGTCCATTTTGGTAGGGTGAAGCAAAGATTTATCATCAGGGACAAGAAAGGATATTTTTGTTACTCCTACTGAAGCACTAATTGTAACCCAAGAATCTTCTATGGAGTAGAAAACTATGACAAATTTCCAGGCTAACCAGAGGCCAAGTGAAATATATTGATTGAACTGCCATGGTAGATCTTGGGCACCTTACAAGATGGGGATTCAAATTTAGTCCTGGGCTCAGATGTTTAAGGATGTTTAACTTGCTTAAGATGTTTAATATTACCTGTGTTACTGACTACATAAATCTATTGGCACTGCATCATTTAAAGTAATATTAAATGGTGTCCCTGAAAGTGTGTAACTTTCTCTAGGAGCCAGTTTGGTGTAGTGGTTAAGTGTGCGGACTCTAATCTGGGAGAACCGGGTTTGATTCCCCACTCCTCCACTTGCACCTGCTGGATGACCTTGGGCAAGCCATAGTTCTGGCACAGCTGTTCTTGAAAAAGAACAGTTTCTGTCAGAGCTCTCTCAGCCCCACCTACCTCACAGGGTGTCTGTTGTGGGGAGGGGAAGGGAACTGAGTTTGTAAGTCGCTCTGAAACTCCCTTGGGTAATGAAGGGTGGGGTATAAATCCAATCTCCGCCTCCTCCTCCTCCTCCTCCTCTTCTTCTAGAAAAATTAATCATCACAATCATAATAGGCTATTATGACAACTTCACCTTCTTCACTTCCTCACACACAGGATTTTCCCTCTGTTTTTTCTTCCTTCTTGCCTGAGTAGCCCCTTTATCTATTTTCTTCTCATTTGAAGGTTTATGGCTGTTCCACTTTGTCACTATTGCATTTTGATGCTGGCTCAGCCCAGGAACTTGAGGGAACAGAAAAGATCACTTATTTAATGTAAACTTCTGAAAATGGCACCTGAGAGGCTTTCTAAAGTTCAAAAATAAACAAAATACTTTGTTCTACACAGAGGGGGGAAGGTCAGGTGAAATCAGGGGTAAAATATCTGAAGTGAATCAAATATAACTCTGATGTAATTTGGTATAATCACCAACTCCAGTTCATATGTTTCTAGCACATGGGAGTTTAAAGCTTTACACAAAGAATCTTTGAGATGAGAGGCTTTTCCCCCCAGTGTTTTCTGTACAGTCCAATATACTTTCTTGAGTTTATCTGACTTCTCAGGTTTCAGAAGGCAGGGCTATACTACCAAGCAATGTTCCCTCTAAGCTCCACAGTGTTGTGAGCAAAAATGTTACCTTGTGAGCTAAAAAAACTAGTAGCATTAAAGTTGTGAGCAAGTCTACATTTGACTAGAAGATTATTCCTGTAAGTGTAAAAATCTCAGAATGAATTCTGTTCAACTATACTTAAACTATAGTTTAAGAATAATTTAAACATTATAAGAGAAAACAGAATCAAGTCAAATTTAATTAAAGAAAATGTCATCCTGTACTGGGTTAAACCAGGCCTCCAGAGGTCTCTCTTCAAGCGGAGGTGAGTGAAATTGACCCATTCTACCTTCATTCCCTTCCCCATCCAGACTACTGGGCGGGATGGCTGGGGAAGGGAAGGCAGCAGGGCCGTGGCTGGGGGAGAAGGGGGAGGCATTTTTATACCATTCGTTTATCAGAAAAAATGAATCATTTAAAGATGCCCCCCCCCCATCTTGCTTTGCTACAACATCAGATGGGGAGCAACTATCACAACAGCACTGGGCATAGCCTAGGAGTTTGAGAACATAGTCTTAGACCAGCAGTTAGAAGAAGAGAAGGTGCACCAGAAAGAGGGAGCAGACTGGCATATCTTCCCCTATCAGTAGGGACTAGAGTGTATCATTTGATTTTGCTCAAAGGACATTTCAGGAAAGCTGAGTAGTGAGAGTAGTGATCTTAAAAAAATGTTTTTCCTTGGAAAAACACCTGTTTCCTGGGTCGGTGTTTAGGGCACCATTCCTACCAGCATCCTCATCAGGCTTCCCCAAAAGACCCTTGCCTGCGTAGTAAGACACGGGTCCATTTGAATATTGCCTGAATGTTAGGGTTATAGAGCTTGACCCCCAAAATTCTGATATCTATTTGCACTTCAGTGCCATATCTATTTGTGATTATTCTTATTTTTTGCTGCATAAAGCCTGCTCTTTCTGCCCCTTCACAGAAAATAGTAAATAATTACAAACTAACATGGTTGAACATTAACTTGTGCAGAACTATGTTGTCAAACTCACTAATGGCAAGTTCTTCTTCTTCTTCTTTTTTACTAATGGCCAGTTCTGTCCTGTTCAAGTGGCTAGCTCTCCATACTTCTGCAAATATTAAGGAAAACTTGTACAGCAACTGTTACACTGTATTTCTGTTTCTTGACTTTCTAATATGAACGGAAACATAAAATCAAGGTTCAATTCCCATAGCCTATAAGAACATCAGCTCTACTTCAAACATTGAATGGCAAGGTAGTAAAAATATATTTTCAGACATTATAGGTTCTGGACACGCTTCTCTACTTCCGGGGGGGGGGGATATAACTTGGAGACCAAAGTGGAATAACCTCATGAATTCCAGATAACCTTTTTTTCCCCAATTGCAACTTTTGTAATCTTGGCAATGCTTAGCAGCCTGTCTTCACTTTCCCCTTACTGTTTTTCTTAAAGGTAATTACTTAAAACACCTAGGCCCTATTCATCACTAAGAGTGAATACTTTATATGGATTTCTGGCTGCACCTTGGCAGATATCCCCATTGGTGATCTCATACTTTCTACTTCAAAAGGAAGAATTACTATTTTTCCAATATTTAACATGCAAAAGATCAATTGTTTAAAGAGCATTATTTTTTTATTTCCACATTTTTTTCAGTTTCCAGTATGGGTATGTGTGACAAACAGTTCTAGAGGTTGACCCTTCAGCAATAAAGTTCCACAACTGAGTTCCTGAAGCAGTTCTTACTGCCAGATGAAGAATAGCTTACACCCTAAACCTTACAGCCTACGACTGCCAGGTCCTTATCTCATGCTGGTAAGGGATGGGAGGGAGCTTTCCAGGAGTGGAGAGTGGAATGACGTCACCATGCATGACATCCCTGACCTGATCACATCACACGGAAGTGACACCATCATGCCGGGGACATTGCACAGTGACACTCTGGTTTTGGAGCAAACTCTATGGTAAAATTGGGCTCAAACTATAGTGTTTTGCCCAAAAACAGAGTGTTGCCACATGATGACCCTGGTGTGATATCACTTTCCGTATGATGTCATCAGGTCGGGGACATTGCACAGGGTTGTGGCTGTCTGCAGGCTTCCCCTCGCCAGCCAGCTGGCTGCCAGCAGGAAGTAACCTGTGAAAATGGGGGAACCCCTGATCCCACCAGGGGGGCCAACTTTTTCTTATGCACAGACAATCCCCCAATCTCAAACAACTACTCACCCACAATAATATAACATCTAATTTGAACATGGGCACTGGTACCAAAGCTTGCAATAAACCCAGATGCCAACCTTGCTGCCACATACACCCAGACAACACAATCATTGGACTTAACAACATCAACCACACCATTTCAGGCTCATTCCCTTGCTCATCTTATAACATTGAACATGCCATTAAATGCCAACAATACCCTTCAGTTCTCTTTTTATTTTTCAGTCACATAGTCGAGTCCAATTCGTTGCGACCCCATGGACCACATCACTCCAGGCCCTCCTGTCTTCTGCCGTCCTCCGAAGTTTGCTCAGTTTTATGTTTGTTGCATCGGTAACACTGTCTAACCATCTCATCCTTTGCCGTCCCCTTCTTCTGTTACCTTCATTCTTTCCCAGCATCGGGGTCTTCTCCAGTGAGTGTTCCCTTCTCATTTGATGGCCAAAGTATTTGAGCTTCAGCTTCAGTATCTGGCCTTCCAGGGAACAGTCAGGTTTGATTTCTTTTAGGATTGACTGATTTGATCTCTTTGCAGTCCAAGGGACTCTCAAGAATCTTCTCCAGCACCATAATTCAAAAGAGTCTATTCTTCAGCTTTTGGCCTTCCTTATGGTCCAACTCTTGCAGCCATACATTACTACTGGGAATACCATCACTTTGACTATGCGGACTTTTGTTGGCAGGGTGATGTTCTACTTTTTATTATGCTATCAAGGTTTGCCATAGCTTTCCTCCCAAGGAACAGGCATCTTTTAATTTCATGGTTGCAGTCACCGTCTGCAGTGATCTTGGATCCCAGGACCATGAATTCTGTCACTGCTTCCATGACTTCCCCTTCTATTTGCCAAGGAGTGAAGGGGCCAGATGCCATGATCTTAGTTTTTTTATGTTAAGTTTCAAGCCAACTTTTGCACTCTCTTCTTTCACCCTCAGCAAAAGGCTCTTTAGGTCCTCTTCAATTTCTGCCATTATAATGATATCTTCTGCATATATGAGGTTGTTGATGTTTTTCCCGGCAATCTAACTTCTGGCTTGTGATTCATCCAAGCCGGCATTTCGTATGGTGTACTCTGCATATAAATTAAATAAGCAGGGGGACAATATACATCCTTGCCATACTCCTTTTCCTATGCTAAACCAACCAGTTGTTCCATGTCCAGTTCTAACTGTCCTTGACCCCTATACAGGTTTCTTAGGAGACATGTGAGGTGGTCTGGTACTCCCATCTCTTTAAGGACTTACCACAGTTTGTTGTTATCCACTCAATCAAAGGCTTTAGCATAGTCAATGGAGCAGAAGTAGATATTTTTCTGGTACTCCCTTGCTTTCTCCATAATTCAGCGAATGTTGGCAATTTGATCTCTCATTCCTCTACGTCTTCAAAACCCAGCTTGTAATTCTGGCAGTTCTCTATCCATGTACTGTTGAAGCCTAGCTTGTAGGATCTTGAGCATGTGAAATTAGTGCAGTTGTGTGATAGCTTGAACATTCCTTGGGATTGCCCTTCTTTGGGACTGGAATGTAATTTGACCTTTCCAATCCTGTGGCCACTGTTGCATTTCCCAAATTTGCTGACATATGGAGTGCAGCACTTTAACCACATCATCTTTTAGGACTTGTAATAGCTCAGCTGGGATACCATCACCTCTGCTAGCTTTATTGTTAGTAATGCTTTCTAAGGCCCATTTGACTTTGGACTCCAGGATGTCTGGCTCGAGATCAGTGATCACACCATTGTGGTTGTCAAGGACATTGAGATCCTTCTTGTATAGTTCGTCTGTGTATTCTTGCCACCTCTTCCTAATTTCCTCTGCTTCTGTTAGGTTACCTACCATTTTTGTCCTTTATCATGGCCAGAACGTTCTCATAATTTCTCCAATTTTCTTGAAGAGATCTCTAGTCCTTCCCATTCTGTTATTTCTGTCTATTACTTTACATTGCTCATTCAGGAAGGCCTCCTTATCTCTGCTTGCTGTTCTCTAAAAATCTGCATTCAGTTGGGTAAATCTTTCCTTTTCATCTTTGCCCTTTGCTTTCCTTCTTTCTTCTGCCACTTTGCTTTCTTGCATTTATTTTTCTTTGGGATGGTGCTGATTCCTGCCTTCTGTACAATGTCACGAACCTCCATCCATAGTTCTTCAGGCACTCTGTCTATCAAATCTAGTCCTTTAAACCTATTCTTCACCTCCACTGTATATTCATAAGGGATGTGATCTAGGTCAAACCTGAATGGCCTAGTGGTTTTCCCAATTTTCTTCCGTTTAAGCCTGAATTTTGCAATGAGTAACTCATGATCTGAGCCACAGTCAGCTTTTACTGTCTTGTTTTTACAGTCTTGTTTTTACTGACTATATAGAGCTTCTCCATCTTTGACTGCAAATGATATAATCAATCTGATTTTGATGTTGTCCATCTGCTGATGTCCATGTGTAGAGTCACCTCTTAGGTTGCTGGAAGAGGGTGTTTGCTATGACCAGCGTGTTCTCTTCACAAAACTCTGTTAGCCTTTGCCTGACTTCATTTTGTTCTCTAAGGCCAAACTTATCCATTATTCCAGTTACCTTTTTACTTCCTACTTTAGCATTCTAATCCCATATGATGATAAGGACATCTTTTTTTGGTGTTTGTTCTAGGAAGTGTTTTAGGTCTTCATAGAATTGGTCCACTCCAGCCTCTTCTGTGTCAGGGGTTGGGGCATAGACTTGGATTACTGTGATGTTGAATGGTTTGCCTTGGATTCAGATCGAGATCATTCTGTCACTTTTGAGAGTGTATCCCATCACTGCCTTTTGCACTCTCTTGTTGAGTATAAAGGCCACACCATTTTTTCTATGGGATACTTGGCCACAGTAGTAGATACAGTGGTCCTCTGAGTTCAATTTGCCCATTCCCATCCACTTTAATTCACTGATTCCCAAGATGTCAATGTTCAGTCTTGCCATCACATTTTTTACCATGTCAAGCTTACCTTGATTCATAGATCTTATATTCCAGGTTCCTATGGAGTATTGTTCTTTGCAGCATCGGATTTTCCTTTCACCATCAGACACATCCACAGCTGAACATCCTTTCGGCTTTGGTCCAGCTGCTTCGTTCTTTCTGGGTTTACTTGTACTTGCCCTCTGCTCTTCCCCAGTAGCATATTGGACACCTTCCATCTTGAGAGGCTCATCTTCCTGCATCATTTCTTTTAGCCTTTTTACTGTCCATGGGGTTTTCTTGGCAAAGATACTGGAGTGGGTTGCCATTTCCTTCTCCAGTGGATTGTGTTTTGTATGAGTTCTCTGCTGTGGCCCGTCCATCCTGGGTGGCCCTCCATGGTATAAGCTGTAGCCTCATTGACCCACAGAAGCCCCCTCGCCACAACAAGGCAGCGATCCATAGGGCAAACAGGTCAAATCCTATGTCAAAGGATAAATGGACACAAATCTGACATCAAGAATCACAAAACTGAGAAACCTATAAGAGAACATTTCAGCCTCCCAGGGGACTCAGTGGGGGACCTCAAATTAGCTGTTTTATTATAAAGGAATTTCAGAAACAGACTGGAACAGGAAGTTGCTGAATTACGAGTTATTACAACACTCAATATGATGGAACCCCCGTTGGACTCAAACTTTGTTCTATCTCCAACCATAATTATGGTCATGTGCATACTAGAAGAAGAAGAGATTGGATTTATACCCCACCCTTCACTCAGAATCTCAGAGCAGCTTACAAACTCCTTTCCCTTCCCCTCCCCACAACAGGCACCCTGTGAGGCAGGTGGGGCTGAGAGAGTTCTTTCCAGAACTGTTCTTGAGAGAACAGCTCTGACAGAACTATGGCTTGCCCAAGGTCACCCAGCAGCTGCAAGTGGAGGAGAGGGGAATCAAGCCCAGCACATTATCTGCATTGTCAAAATGTTATACTGCTGCTCTTCAACTTGGGCACAGTGCAAAGAACCATCACAAATCTCTGATGGTCACAGACATCTATATTTGGCTATTTGAGAATGCCTTTCATAATGGCTTGGAGATCTTTGGAGTACTTGGAATGTCATTTCTTAGATTAATTTTGGATTCCAGCCAAGGACATAAGTTCTGTTTTTTTTATTACTGTTTTCCCTGCTATGTATTATGATGTACAGAAGTGCATTCAGCTAAGCCGAACCGAATAAATACCCAACAAATACCTTATCGGTGTTTTTTGGGGGTATTTATTCAGCAGAATCAGATTCTCTAATCTGATTTGGCAAACTGATAAGGTGATCCCCCCAAAAAAGCTGAACTTATTTCACTTTTATTCAGATGCATTTGCCATACTGGAGCTGCTGGTCTGCCTGTCAGCTGTTAGGTTTAAATGGTCAGCAGGGGGTAGGTGAGCTGGAGAGGGGGGCAGTAGGCATGTTTAAATGCCCCCCATGCACTTTGCTTCCTTTCCAAGCCAACTCACCAGGGCAAGCCAGCTGGGGAATGATCAGAGAGGCATTTAAATGTGCCTCCCCAATCTTTCCTCCCTTCCCCAGTTGGCCCGTGGCTGCAGGCCAACTGAAAAAGAGACAAGGAGGCATTTAAACATGGCTCCCTGATCTTTCCTCCATTCCTTAGGTGGCCCATGGCCACAGGCCAGCTGGAGAAGGGACAAGGAAGTATTTAAACATGCCTCCCCTGTCTCTGCAGCCTTCCCCAGGCAACCCACTGTGGCAGGTGGGGTGGGGAAGGCATGGGGAAGCATTCAAAACTATTTTTTATTTTCAAACTATACAAATGAATACAATGGGAACAAAGCTATCAACAACAGGTGTCACGTACAAACTTCTAACAGTAAAACAGTAGAAGAGGCAACTTCAGAGTAATAACATTTCATAAACAAGTCAATAAAATACAAACTCCACATATCTATTAGGTAGGGTGCTGACATCATTTTCAGCATTTGCAACATAAGTAAAAAATGCAAACCATTTTTCTACTAAACAAGATTTTTAAAGGATTCTCTACCAATAGACGTTGTGTTGCTAACTTGTCCATAACTATGATATCCCATAGCTTTGAAAACCACTGTTTGAGAGTTGGGATTTTTTCTGTTTTCTATACTTGAGCAATTAAGGTTTTAGCTGCAATTAACATTATAACAAGTTCAGCTTTGTTATAAAAGAATGAAGTGGTATCCCAGTAATTGAGCAAAATAGATTCCGGAGTGTTAGGAATCTGTGTTCCAGTGATGTCTTCCATTTTTAGTATAAGAGAGTTCCAGTACACCAGCAGTGGGAAAATGTACCCTTCTGACCACATCCTTTCCAACACTTAGGTTCGTTCAAAGACTTAGAGTGGAATAATTTAAGCGGTGTCATATACCACTGCGAAAAGAGTTTATAGTTTTGAAGTCTAAGATTCAATGAATTAGTCAGGGGTCATTTCTTGCAGGAGCGCACAGGAGTGGAGCTCTGGCAGTAAGGAGCCCAGGGGGTGGGCACATGCAACAAGCCCCGCCCCCTGCTCCCAGCAGCCCTCAGTCTGACCACGAGGAGTAAGAAGCAGCCAGGTAAGTTGCAGAGTCTCCCCGGCTGGCCTTCAGGTACAAGCTCTCTCTTCTCTGTGAGGGCAGATCTGCGTGTTCCCCCCCCATAGCTAGCAATCCAAAACAGTCCAGTGGCACCTTTAAGACCAAGTTTTATTCAGGTACAAGCTCTCCCTCCTCTGTGAGGGCAGATCTGCACATTACCCCCGCCCCCAAAAAAGCTAGCAATCCAAACAGTCCAGTAGAGCCTGATCAGTGGGTGTTGCCTTCTGACACACTTCCAGTGATGTCAGGGTGTGTGGCATATGCAAATAAGTTATGTTAATAAATTATGCTAATGAGCATAATTTTTCTACGAAATGGCCCCTGGAATTAGTCATATAGAGGCTGGATGACCACATTTTACACCATTGTTCGCCTGATAGTGTCACAGTCCTTTTGCCATGCTTCTTGTTGTGCTGTAATTTTAGACCAGTTTTCTTGAGACAAAGACTTGTACAGTAATGAAATTATGCCTTTATTGCCTTGTGCTTCTTTCTTTAATAAGGTTTCAAACTCAGTAAGAGATCAGTTATGGGGAAGCATTTAAACATGCCTCACTGATCTTTTCTCCTTTTTTTAGTTGGTTATGCCGCCAGCACACTCCCTTCAGTTGAGGGAGTGTACCACTGCCCAGGTGCAACTCGAGAGAGGGGGAATCATGGGGATAGTCCCTATAGGGTATAATTGAGTCAAATAAATTCAGCAATATTGTGTGGGAGGTTAAACAGACCTTGTTCAGTCTGGCTAGGCTCTAGCCTAAGAAGGGCAGGCAGAATTGTGGTCCTAAGGGCAGATGAGGGGTGAGAGGGGGCAGGGTGGAAAAATATGCATGCTACAAGCAAGTTGGGGTGAAACATGCCACAGTTTTATTAATTACAGTCACCGGAGCATTGGTGTGGGATAGGGCATGAATTCAGGCACTGGACAAACTGCCTGGTGGCCAATGAAATCCTTCTGCAGCCCACATGCTGAGGATAAACCTGGAATAGCAAGACCAGTGATTCCACATGGGTACAAGCCTCTGTGTGGTTCCCTCGTCACCTGTGGGTGTACCCAAGCAACAGCCCCTAAACTGGACATGACTCTACCTGGCTCCACCCCCAAGACACTTTAAGGGAGTCCCCACCCAGGATCGGTGGGCACGTAGGCACAGCCTCCTCCCAAATGGATCTGACCCAATGCCTGAAACCACCCAATGTTTTGACGAGTCAGAAATAACAAGAAGTAAAACTGTGCTTCAAAACCAGAAAACTGAGGGAGGGAGGGATGATCAAAGCCAAACTGGGAAGGCCAAGTAGCCATGTGGCCTCAAAAGGTGGAAAGGCAGACCTGGGGAAGGCACCTGAGCAAAGCCTTCCCCCAGACCACTCCCCACCAGCCAATGCCACAGCAAGATGTTGCCCACTGCTTGGGCCTTCCCAGATGGGGCTGTGGCCTAGTGCAGGTTGGATACACCCACCCAATTAAATCCAGAAGCACCTTGAGGTGTTTGTGGATGGGAAGGAATTAGCCAAACCAGACACAGCAGGCTGAGCAATCCAAGTGCTTGGGGAAGAAAATCACAGTACTAAATATCATCATCTGAACATACATGTTAACCAGCATCGTGGAAAAATGTTGAACAACATCTCTCTGCACATTTTTTGTTTGTAGGCAAGGAAAAGCAACGTGCAGTTATTTCCTTCTCCAAGCTTTGAAAAGGGGTTGGTTCTGCCCAAACACTGGTGAACCTGTTGGGTAGCTTTCTATGGAACTCACAGTGATAAAATTCAATTTAATAACTTGCAATTCAGCTGTAAGTAATAAGCTGTATTGTCATCTGACATCTTCATTTATAGTATAAGGTAGCAGGTCCTTGTAGTTGTTACTCTCAGTTTCATAGAAGCATGGATATTTTTTGCTATCAATGAAAATATCAGTCAGTCCAGGGCTATTTTTGGGCAGGAACGCACAGGAACGGAGTTCCGGCTGGCTCCTGAGTTGACCACACCCAGCAGGAACTCATTAGCATAATAGGCCACACCTAATGGCGGACACTCATTAGGATTGGCTACATTAGGGGTGTGTGGCCTAACATGCAAAGAAGTTCCTGCTACAAAAAAAGCCCAGGGTTTTGACAACAAAGTAAACAGAATAAGAAGCAAAAGGTGGGTATGGTTGGATGACCACACTTCTGGTAACATCTGGCGTGTGGACTAATATGCCAATGAGCTGTGATGTCAGGGGTGTGGCCTAATATGCTAATAGGTCTCTGCTGTTGGGTGTGGCCTATTATGCTAATGAGTTCCTGCTGGGCTTTTTCTACAAAAAACCCCTGTCAGTCACACACCACACATTGTAAAAACATGCATTCATAGCATAGACTTTGGAATATAAGAGCTTGTTTTGTCAGGTAATATTGGAAAACAGATAATGTCATTAATACTCCAGCAGGTTTGCAAGTGCATATGAAGTAACGGAAATTGAATCAGAAGTGATGAACTACACTGAATTAAAGTGTGGTTTTAAAAAGCGAAATACTTTATTTGAAGGTTATTCCATATACTGCTAATCATTTAGGATATTAAACAGATAAGATGGAAGAGAGGGTAAAGAGACATTAAAGCAGATGACAACATATTTTATTTCATATATCTATGAATGCACAAGAGATGGAGAGATAGAAGCATAAACATCAGAAGGAGAGGTGGCTTTTCCTGACATTGATTGCATTCTATAGATGGACTCACATTACCCATCTGAAAATCTGCTATTCAGAAATGATAACCCTTCATTGAAGCCCATGACTGATTTACAAGCCTGAAGCAGAGGTCAAATGTAGATATGGAGTGAAATAATAGACATGAAGTTTTGACAAGGTAAAACAGGCTTAGCTCACTTAAATAATGATGAAAACAGTCATGTTTGTTATACTAGAGGGCTGAGTATATACGTCTATACAGTTCAAGTGAATCAGTGGGAGGTGCAGCCAAAACATCCTATAATTTTTTGTAGACAAGGGCTATGTGTGGATGTTTCAGAAAATAATTTCTGCAGAGAAGATGTCCATGTAAGAGCTGTAATTCTTCAAAGCCACATACCATATAGTGTTTATATTTTGCCCATGCAGGTGCCACTAAATGGATACAGATACGGTTGCCAAATTGTGAGGACTAAAATATATGAAGTGACTATTAATTTTAATTTATCTATTTTTAACTATCTAATATTAGGTGTCCTGCTATTTTCAACATGAATGTGATCAGAAGGTGAACAATCTTTGCTAGATCCCACTGATTACACATGAGGTGCTCTTCTAATCAGATTGCCTTGATTATTGCCAAAGATCATTTCATCAACTTTGCACTTGTGCAGTATCTGCTTGCCCAGGCCATTGTAGCCGGTGGCTACTTTTGCACAGTCCAAGAACAACATTTTATCAATTGACGATTGAAGTACATATCCCCTGGAGTCTTGTATACTACTTGATTTACAGAGTAGATAATTGATTGCAGTTCATCCCTCTTTGCACGTGTCCTGCACAGTTAGATGCATAAAACTGTAAGCATATTTTGAAGTTCTGTTAAGAAGCAGTTCATAGGTTGAAATCAGAGGCTGAATATCCTTAAGTATCCTTAAGACTACAGTAATAATCTATCTAATTCTGAACCTGGTCCCCATCTGGGTAGAAAATCCTAGAGAATGGGGCCAGGTTCCGATAGGGGGTATTCTTCTGCAGAACTGGGAGACTCCTCAGTCATATAGGAACAGGGGGGGGACAAAAATGAAGGGGTGAAAATCCCTCCCAAGAAAAGAATGTTGTCTGTGCTTGCACAGACAATATACAAAATTGTCCCCATGGGCTGGAATGGACAGAGTGGGAGTTGACAGTGTCTGAGATGGCTGGGCAGGCAGAGGGGGGAAGGGGGACTAGAACTGTCCACTACATGAACCAGGGCTGCCAGGCTCCTGCTCCCATTGCCCGCGGAAGGAAAATTAAAAAACAATTTAAAAAATTTAAAAAATTAAAAATTGATCCTGGCTGCAGTGTCACATTACTTCTGATTTTTTAAAAAGCCAGAAGTGTCAAACAGTAGCTCTAGAAATTGGTGGAAACTATGTTTTTACCATAGTTTGTGGTAATTCCTAGAGCGACCTTTGTCGTTTTCAAGGTAGCTCTAGGAATCAATGGAAACTCTATGGTTTAAACATAGAGTTCTCAGCATTTCCTAGAGCTACCCTTTGTCACTTCCATTTTTTTACTAGAAGTGGCATGATGCTATATCCAGCATTGCACCCAACCTGTATCTCACCCGCACTCCTCCCGCCAGTTGCTAAACAATGCTGGGCCACCCTACCATAAACCAGGCAGGCAGAAAGTGTAGTGTTTGGCTCCTCTGTAAAGTGTATTCACTGTGGTGGTGGGTAAATAGTCTGCTCTAAAGCCAGAGAAATGCAGCAGGCAGTATGTTTCCAAAACAAGGCAGGGAACAACATAGACTTAATGGCTGGAGTCCTAACTACCAACAATCCAGTTCTATATAGTATATTCCAGAAGACACACCCATTAATGTGAAAAGAGGGAGTTCTACTTAGGACCTAAGCCTGCCTCTTAAAAAGACAGTTTCCATATACTACATGCAGGGGGAGGGGTAGCTGGGGCTGCTGGAGTCACCACAGCCAGTGCTGCACTCCCCCCCCACTCTTCACACTAAGTGAGCCAGCCAGCCAGCTATTGGTGATGTTACTGCAGACGGGTGGGCTGTAGGGTTGCCAGGCCCACAGTCTGGACAGGGGTTCTCCTGCTCCTGCGGGCCCCTTTCTGCCAAAAGCCAACTGGCCAGCAGGGGGGAAACCCCACCTACAAATGCTCCCAAACAAGACGTAATGACATCACCCAGAAGTTACATCAGTTCACGAAAAATTGGGGGGTGACGCTCTAGTTCTTGAGCAAAACTCTATGGTAAAATTGGTCTCAAACCATAGAGTTATGCTTTGCGCATGTACAAAAAGAACATACCCTGGAGCCCCCCACTGGCAGCCAGGTAGGACCTGGGAACCCTAGTGGGCTGCCCAGTCAGTTATATTTTTGTCAGTTATTTGATGTCAGTTATATGTTTCAGAGGGTGGTCATGTTGGTTTGCAGCAGAACAGTTAGATTCAATTCCAGTAGTACCTTAAAGACCAGTGTGGAATTTTTTATTTAACTAAGAATTCAACCTTATTCGAACATATACAGACTGTGATAAGTGTTCATAAAGTATTGATTTATGGTTGTCGCCCATTAGATTGCCTTTTGATGTAGTGGTGTAAATTTTTCAGTGTTATCATGTCACATGAACTTCCATAATATACAATTTGTATAATACATGTGTATGGGTGTGTGAGCATGCATGCACATACATGCATGAAATTTTTTTAAAAACATGATTTTATTATTAAGTATCTGTAGCACAACTTCAAGAAAGTTTGTCTGTGTTGTAATACCAGTTTTCATATTAAACAAAATGCTGTCAGAACTCAAACTTAAAATATTCTGACAATATATTGCTTATCAAACCAATTACCTTACATTATGCAAAAGAGTTCTAGCTACTATAAAACATTCTGTAACTGAAATAAGTATTTTGACAGTTGCGTTCTATGAGCACAAATATGTTGTGATCTATCTTTTAGTATTGAAAGACTAGATTTAAGCAAAATTATATGAAGGCATTTATGCTGCATATCATTCATAATGTCCTAGCAGGAGGCGTCTCACGTCCCCTTCTCACACTCTTTGCTCTTTCCGTTTCCTGAAAGCCCCTTTTCCTGCTTCCTTCTTTCCTTCTAGAGTTGTCAACTCCTTCTAGAGTTGTTGGGTGGGAACTGGAGATCTCCTGGAATCACAACAGATCTCCCAACTATAGCGAACCCAGAGGTTGGATTTCTAAAATATGGAGAGAAAAGACCCAGGGCAACTTCCCTTTCAATTGCCCCAGTCAACTTCCTATTCAAAATCTTGACTATGGACAGTAGTGAGCTAATACCATAACCCTTTGAACCATTCTGCCTCCCCAAGCAGTAGGATCCATTAGTTTCTGTGGCTAGATTATCCTTACCAACCCCCTGCTGTTGCAGTGAGGAGCAGCAAAATCACATATGCCTTGTGTAATGGTCCAAGATGTCAGATTACATTAGTATTTCTCAGTGTCAAAAGAATAGTTCCAGTGTCCAGAGTTTTGTATTGCTCAGGACCTATCCCAAAATAACCTGGAAGCATCCCATGGTTTTATGGAAATCATAAAGTTTTGGAAATGTGCACAAGATGACTTTGGCATGATTGTTAAAGTTATTGAGAATAAGCCGTCTGTGCATTTTTTAACACCATGTCTGAGATCATCTCCACAGTTCAGCCAAAGTCTGCTAGTCACAGTGGGCAGTTTGACTGAAAATACACATGCAAAAATCCTGAATTTGGGATCCAAATGCAAATTACCACTTTTGACCAAAAATAGCTTCCTGATGAGCTCATCCCATCATTCACAACTAAGATATGGAGACAAGTGATCTTAGCTTATTGTTCACTAACCTGCCAAGTCAAGCAGGAAACTACAAAAGATCCATTTCTAGGCAGGGCTGAAGACAGTACATGGGAAGAGCTTGCTTGTATTCTTTAGGCTGTTCTGCAATGGTTTCAAAAGGCTAAGATGTTTAAGTGAATATATGTAACAGAACATTCATTTTAATGAGGACTCTATTATTTATTATACAATAGCTGCAGCTCACATTCAGTAGTATTACTGGATCAGCATTGGGGTATGGAAACATGGTATTTACATTTGGTGCCATCATACATGCTGTATGCACTGGAATAAGTATAAACCTACCTTTCATTCAGAGATGTAGCTCTGAAGAATCCTGACAAATGGCAATGCTAGTGCATGTGGATATACAGAAAGATATATTTTTTTAAAAAAAATCAGTGTCTAGGGTTCAAAAAAAGCTTGGGATATTTACAAGGAAAGTTAAGCTTCCAAAACAGATTTCTCAATTTAGGGATGGGGAACATATCAGAGATTTGCCTTGTCTCCCTGAAAAGAGAAGACTATAAGATTTACCGTCTTAGACATAAGATTGTAAATGAGTGCTGGAAAATTTTTGACAGCAGTAGTTAAATTAGTTGCTGTAGATTTTCCGGGTTGTTAAAACTAAGAGCAGTAGTTAAAACTAAGAGTTTTCCCTGTTCAAATGTCTTTATTGGACCTTTCCCAAATGAACCCAATAGTAACTTTTATAAGGAGAGAGTTGTTTTTCTTACACTATATGCACTATCAGCAGAAAGCACTCCATCTGGGAAATGCAACTGAATTGTCAGTATTAAATATTAATAGCATAACAGACACATGTGACCATTTACAAATTTACTGCTTAGTTTCATTGCCTACTACATTCAACTTCAGAAAACTGGTTCTTTCCACTTCAACAGGGTAATTATAACCAAAATAAAGAAAGGCTTATTTAAACCAGCAACAAAGATGAAAATCCAAATGAGATTTCTTAGTTTGTGTAAAGAAAAATATCCCTCCCAATGAAACAGAGAGTAAAATTTATTCTTAAAGCCAGTAAAAAGGTGTTAGCTAATTCTGTCTCCATTGGGGTAGTGAAGACTCACATTCTTGCTTGAATAGTTTGTACTTGCTTTCTGCAAAGTGATGGTAAATAAAAGCAGATAACTAATAAGTTACTAGAAAGTCAACATTTTTCTTTTTGGCTGAGAGCAGTCATTTGTTTAGACCCTACATTTCTACCTGTCAAGAAAGTGTCAAGCCCTTTCTCCAAGTACATTCTTATCTCATAAGGTGGTAAAGTTGGACTTGCACAGAAAAATGCTGACCTGGTGATAGAGGGGTGAGGGATCCTCTCTGCTTAGTTGTTTGCTTGAAAACTTACCTGTGTTGCACAGGGAATCCTAATTTCCTGCTGGAACTTTCTGCTCTGCAGTTACTTCATGCTGAATCTTCTGTGTCTTTGCTGCTGGTAATTTCAAAGAATGCAGGTAATTTCATGGTTAACAAACTGCTGCTATGTCATGGAGGAAGGGGCAGCTTTGTAGAAGAGGGTCCATCTTCAGGGAAGCCTGTCTGCCTCTTTCTTCAGTTGCTTGCATTCATATCCACAGACATTTTTTGTTTTGTTTTCCAAGGCAATTTTTGTCTGATAGTGGAATCCACAGTCTGGCAGTGGTTGCCTGGCAACATAGTCATCAGTCTTCTCCCCAATACCCATGAATGCTGAGCACATTTGTTTTGCCTGTGGTCAGGCAACTGATTGTACTCACTGTCATTTATTTTATTTTGTCTTCAAAAATTAAGTACTCCTTTCTTTCTTTTCACTTCCAAATGTTTTGTTCCAGTATATGCTAAAATGTTGAGGTAACTTTTATTTTTTATACCTATGAAACCAAGACGCATCCCCTGTGGTAAGGAGGCCTATCTCTCTTGTATGTCAACATCAGCTGACATATAGGCATAGAAATAACTAGATACACCAGCAGTGTCAAACCATGCTTCACATCGCTTCACATAATTTGTCATAGATGCTGGGAGGAGGGGAATTCCTTAGGTGGGGGTATGAGTGTGGGGTGTGTGTGCGTGCTGTATCTTAGTACTTTTAATAATTCTGTTTTTAAGCTGTTTATATGTTGTGTTGGAAGCCACCCTGAGCCTGCTTTGCGGGGAGGGCGGGGTATAAATTTGATAATATTTTTTTTAAAAAAAATAGATAGTGGAACCTTTTCCTCAAGATGTGCCTCTCTCTGGTTTACAGGGAGATGTCCTTGAAGCTTTCAGTGCCAGCTTGTGTAGTAAATAATGGGATCATATATTCCCATGGGAAGCGGGGTAGAGACCTGGGAGCCTGGCTGTATGACCTGATGTATGTGTGGGTCCTAGGAGGGGTTACAGTTTGAACTTTCTATATCTAAGCATGTACCCACCAAAATGCTTTAGAACTGACACAGTATTGATCATGCCTGGAACTTGTTTAACTCAATAAAGCTTTTCACTGCCAGAGACAGTGTGCTTGAGAGTAACTTGATCAGGGAGTCTGACAAGCAGTTTCCATATTATTCTAGATATACCAGAAGTTCTGCAAAAATACATTTAGTAATGTTGGGCAAGCAGTTGACTGTCCATTATTGACCTTGATCACAGTCTCTCAGTTCATCTGGGGCAAAAGGAAAGGCCAACAGTTCCCTATATGAGCTGAGGGTGCAGCTTAGATCATCTCTTAAAGTCCTCTACGATGCACAAGATTTCCATGGCATCTGTACAGGAGCTCCAGCACATACATTAATCAAGAAAGGATTCTACTAATATAGATTAAAAAGAAAACAACAGACCTGATACTCCCAAAGGTGCACTATGTTCACCATCAAAAAAGACAAAATTATATCAGTGCTCCTCCATTGTTTTCTAGAGTGACTTTCAATGTTTGAATATGCCAAGTTGAGGGATGAGAAGCATGAATGACTTTCACATCCCGTTACAAGTACAAGAAAAGAAATGCAAATGGAATGTGGCTTAAACTTACTGGCTGAATCCTTGAATATGGAATCATAAGGCTGGGGAAACTATTAACAAGCCAACTAAACATACAATTCAGTTATACAATTATATATTCTACAAATACATACAAAGCATATTTTTCACACCTCAGAACTTTATGTTTAAAATTAATGGTCAAAAATGGAGTTAAAATACATATAAAACAGTTAAAATACATACAAAATGTAAAAACATTGGTTAGGAAGGAGGGATAATTGAGGAAATGCCAAATGAAACAAAAATGTCTTCACCCATAGGCAGATGTGAGGCAGTTCCAGCACCTGCAGCAGACCTTGGCCCTCTGACATGGTTTCAGCTCTTTTACAGTTGCCATCCCCAGCCTCAGAATGGGTGCTAGGCCCCAAAGGCAGCTTTTTTCTCTGGCTGGTCAGTTTCCACAGTCACAGATCTTCCAGTCTTTTTCCTCTCTGGCCTTCTGGGATGCTTCCCTATGTATAGGGTGGTTGCTCCACCCTCTTCCCTCCCCTCACCCATAGGGTCTCTTTTGCTTCCTCTTTCTCGCTTGCAAGGTCCATTCATCAGCCTCCCTCCTCCCTTCCTTGTGCTTGCCTCAGCTTCTCTCTCCCAGCTGGGAGCTCAGCTATTTCCCTTGTGTGTGCCTGGCAGAGCATTCCTCCCTGTTCTCTTCCCTTCCAGCCTCTAACACCTTGAGCTTCACTGGCTCTTTAAACCTCAGGCTGGCACGTGCAGCCTGAGAGGGCAGGGGCTGCCTCTGCCTCCTGAGGCGATGCACCTCCTCCCAGGCCCCATCCAACTGGCCCATTGTTCCCGTTGGTGCCTGGATGGGCATCAGGTCTTGGCATTCCCCATGGCGATTCACCTCTTTGTGGGCCCCACCCAACCAGGCCATTGCTCCTGCTGGCACCTAGACTGGTGTCATATTCTGTTTCAGGCAGGTGCCAGTGTACATGACTGTAACTCAGGCAGATAACTGTAGCTGGTTATCAGAGGCAGGATGCCAGAGTTTAATAAGTTATGCAAGCATTGTCCGAGCAGGCCAAGGACATTTTTCCGAAAAGCAAGATAGCAGCAGCAGCAGCTTTGTGTATAAGGTAAATGTGTTGAAGCCAGGCCAAGGACATTTTTCCGAAAAGCAAGACAGATACAGCAGCAGCAGCAGCAGCTTTGTGTACAAGGTAAATATGTTGAAGCTATGATGAAAAACTCCTCCCCCAAACTTTTATACACTCCAAGCCCTGCATCACACCTAAGAACATAAGAAAAGCCAATGTTGGATCAGGCCAATGGCCCATCCAGTCCAACACTCTGTCACACAATGGTCAAATGCCAGGTGCCATTAGGAGGTCCACCAGTGGAGCCAGGACACTAGAAGCTCTCCCACTATTGCCCCCCCCAAGCACCAAGAATACAGAGCATCACTTGCCTGAGACCAAGATTTCATTAAGCGCCCATGAGTTCTTATATTGTGAGAAAAGGAGAACAGTACTTCTTTCTCTACCTGCTCTATCTCATGCACAAACTTGTAAACTCTGTCATGTCATCCCTCATTGTTTCTCCAAGCTAAAGAGCCCCAAGTGACTTAACCTTTCTTCATAGGGAATGTGTTCCTGTGACAGTTGCTTCATTTCTCCTCCAGTGATGTTTCTCCTTCCTCTGCAACTGACAGCTGATGTGGAGGCAGACCAACCTTCGTCTGGACTGTAAAATCCCCTCCACATCTGTGCCAGCCAGGCCCGTAGCTACAGTGGGGCATTTCAGAGCCCACCCCTGGCATTCCGCCAGGACCCCCGACTTATTTCTCATGCCTGCCACCGCTACCAGGGGTGGCAGCAAGTCTCGTGCCATCCTTCTCCCCCCAGCTCTCTGTTTTTCTCCTCAGCAAAGAAAGCCCTGCCCTACACTCCCATGCTGTTACTCTGTTGTCTTGGTTGCCTCTTCCTGGCTGGCAAAACAAGCCCCGCCCCTGCCTCTAGTCCCACCACGATCTTGTTGCTATTGTTGCCTCTCTTTCACTTGCCTCTTGCCAGTCCCACACTGCTACTCTCTCGTGGCTGGCAAAACAAGTAAGCAAGTCCCAACTCCATTCCCATGCTGCTGCAGTGATTCTCTCCCTTGCAATTGCAAGCAATCCCTGGCGGTCTACATCCCTCCAGTTCCCAAGCTGGCAAGTCAAGCCCAGCACAGGTAGGCTGAAGTTTACTCACTTGTTTTGTTTTGCATGAAGAAAGGGGGGCATCCATGTAGGACCCCTCCCCTGAGTTACTGTTTAAGAATCCCAACAATGTCTATCTACTATCAGTAGGGGGAGGTAGGAATGCCAGACTCCAGTTAGGACCTGGGGATCCCCTCCCCTGAATTACTGTTTAAGAATCCCAACAATCCCAACAAAATTTCATGCTTAAAAAAAAAAGACAAAGTTCATGGTGTGGGTATGATTTCCTTGATTTTATTTGTCTGTTGATGCTTTGGAGAGAGCAGCTGGATTTTCCCCCAGTTTTGAACTTCATGCCTTATCAGCTCAAGGACACAGCGGGGCCTTATAGCTAAAAAATGCAGATTATGTTTGAAGTCTCCGGATTTCATGGTGTAATCTGGTCAAGCACACTTAGAGGCATACATGGTATGATTATTATTTTTTTCTGTTTTCAGTAACACATACTATGCTTTATTGTCAGGAAATGGACAGGTTCATCACTAGATGGTCTGGACAGAGACTGCCAACAGGACAGGAAACAACTACCCCTGCTCAGGAGTTCAGCACCGACCTTGCAAAGGAGGGTGCAGAGGCTAGACTGGCGTCAACAACTGGCCTGGCAGAGGAGCCTTCAGCAACACATGGAATGGTGTCATCAACCTCCTTCCAAGAGAGACAGCCGGTTCCTCCAGATCTAGGTGAAGTGAATCCTTCTCAGCCAAGGCTTCCAGCTTACCCTAAAACAAAATTTGGAAGAAAGGAACACAGTTTTAATGGTGGATGATATGCTGGCCATCTCTGGCTCGAATACTCAATCAAGACTGACAGAGCTTTCTGCTTCCCATGCAGAAAGTTAGCGAAGGTGACTGAGTGGGACAAAGCATTTACAGTTCCTGGCGTCAACAACTGGAAGACAGCTTTAGAGAGCAAGAAGGGATTTTATAGACATTCCACAAGTAAAAGCCACATGATGTCAAACGCCAAATGGGAAGAACAATTGGCTCGGTCAAGACAAGGAACAGAGATTCATACACTGTTGGGTCCTGAACATATAAAGAAGAATAGGTATTACATCAAAGGTATTGCTCAAACAATCCAGTTCCTTGCTGTTAATGAGCTGCCTTTTCGTGGTAGTGAGGGACTTGGTCCAATAAGTGAGACTGAGGAACAGGAAGAAGTGTCAAGTGAGACTGTGGAACAGGAAGAAGGGTCATGGCACTGTTTCATTATACCATTCTGAAAGATGCAATGCTCAAAGCAATAGTGCAAGGCATACCTGGTAATGCCTCTTACAACTCACCAGAAATTCAGAATGAGGTGCTAGAGCAAATAGTTTCCTTTTGCAAAACTAGTGAGGTTGACTTCTTCTGTGTAAAAGCTGATGAAACAAAACATGCAAGTGGTATTGAAAATCTAACCATTGTCAGATTTGTAAAAGACGGCAAGCCATCAGAATACCTATTGGGTATGTATGAACTTCACCAGTTAACGGCAGATTATATAATACAACTTCTGTTTCAATTTCTTATTGACTGTGGGTTCAGTCCTGGGGAGCTCATAGTGCAGTGCTATGATGGAGCTAGTGTGATGTCTGGCAGGATGGGTGGAGTTCAAAAAAATGCAAGAAAAAGTGGGCAAAACCATATTGTTACATACATTGCTACAATCACCAATTGCATCTTGTGATTGTGAATGCCTGCTCAAAAATAGTGCCTGTAAGGCAGTTTTTGGAGACTTGTAACGGATTATAAAATTTCAGCAGAAAACATTGAGTGAAAGACATGTATTCAGGTACTCAGCTGAAAAGACTCCTCGAACATAGATGGACTGGACATTTGGCCACTGCAAGAGCCACAATTGAGAACTTCTCTGAAGTTATGTCAGTGCTCAGTGACATTGCTGATCCTGACAGGGATGCTCCCACAGATTTGCAAGTGGAGGCAAAAGGTCTACATGGCCCATGTGTAACTGTAAGATTTTGTTTCTTAGCACTATTAATGAAAGAGGTGTTGTCTGTATTTGAGCCAGGCAATGTAGACAAGACAATGACAAAACCATGCATTTGGGGAGAGCTGCTGAAGTTGTGAATCACTGCATTTCTGCCCGTAAGGAGAGGAAAGGTAATGCAGACATGGAAAATCCACTGGCATCTGTGAAGCAAACGGCATTGCTTTTGAAAGAGGAGAAACAGCAGAAAAGCATGGCAAAAGGAAAAGGAAGGAGAAACATTTTGAGCATTATATTGCTGAAGGTAGTGCTGGATCAAGCTATTCTGGCAGTGAAATGTCCCCTCATATGTGCTTAAAACAGGTATTCATCAAAGTCCTTGACTATTCAATTTCAGAGGCTGAAGCTCGATTCTCTAAACATAATGTGGAATACTTATCAACTTTGGACTCACTGACTCCAAGTTCACAAACCTTTTTGGATATAAAATCAGTAAAGGCTCTCATACAGTTAGGTACATTACTGATCCTGACAGGGATGCTCCCACAGATTTGCAAGTGGAGGCAAAAGGTCTACATGGCTCATGTGCAACTGTTTCTTAGCACTATTAATGAAAGAGGTATTAATGAAAGAGTATATTTGAGCCAGGCAATGTAGACAAGACAAAGACAAAACCATGAATTTGGGGAGAGCTGCTGAAGTTGTGAATCACTGCATTTCTGCCCGTAAGGAGAGGAAAGGTAATGCAGACATGGAAAATCCACTGGCATCTGTGAAGCAAACGGCATTGCTTTTGAAAGAGGAGAAACAGCAGAAAAGCATGGCAAAAGGAAAAGGAAGGAGAAACATTTTGAGCATTATATTGCTGAAGGTAGTGCTGGATCAAGCTATTCTGGCAGTGAAATGTCCCCTCATATGTGCTTAAAACAGGTATTCATCAAAGTCCTTGACTATTCAATTTCAGAGGCTGAAGCTCGATTCTCTAAACATAATGTGGAATACTTATCAACTTTGGACTCACTGACTCCACATTCACAAACCTTTTTGGATATAAAATCAGTAAAGGCTCTCATACAGTTAGTTAATGCTAATGAGGATGCCTTTGCACAAGAAGCAAATCTCCTAAAAATGAGCCTTTTGGCACCAACAAATCCACTTTTGAAAAAAGAAGACAGTATCCATAATGCTCTTTCAGTGCTGTGCAGATATAAAGGTGGATACTGTAATGTATACAAAGTCCTTGCAGCTGCTGTAACTTTTGGAGCATCCACGGCTACATGTGAATATCCACGGTTACATGTGTTAAAACCACAGAGGCTGTCAATGTCCCATCTTCGGTAACACAATCTAGTACTGCTGGGCTATGAGAAAGCACTCACAAAAAAACATTGATATGGATGCTTTCATTGAAAAATTTTGTGCCCAGTTACACCAACTTCAACTATAATGGGCTGAGCCTGTGAAGGGTATTTGAATGATAACCAGGTTCTGTAACCAGAAAAAAAAATGAGTGAAAAATATTACAAGTTCTGTAACGGTTAGCATCTTTGTAATAAACCAGAAACATTTTTATGTGACAAATCACAAGATCAGTAATGGTTAGTAGGTATTGGTTAGCATTTTTTGAAATAAACCTGAAACATTTTTGAGTGATAAATGCCTTGTCTTTATTATTTATTTATTATTTTAAAGTATAAGCATAAACATAATGGGTGCCCCACAAGAGAGAAAAAATTGCCCCACAAAATGAAAAATCCTGGCTATGGGCCAGATGCCAGCATTGCTCTTGTGGACTTGGTGATCCTGGAGGAGATAGGACAGCTCACTGACACTGAACTGTCAGCTCAGGCCTGAGGGATGAACTCAGCACCTCACTGCCTCCTGGCTGTTTGTCCACAGCATGCTGCGATTCGCCATCTTATTACTCAGCTGATGGCTGGTAGACATAGAATTCAGGTGTCCCTCATCAGAGGAGTCAGAACTATCTCAGGATCTGGCTATTCCATTACACATCAGGTCTCGGGACTCCTGCAGTGATGCTCCTCCTCCTGGGCCCCACCTGCCTGAGTGGCCCATAGCTTCTGTCGGTGGCCAGACTTTTTGGGTCCCAGGGCTTCCCATGGCATGCTGAATAAGGCTGCCGCTCTCCTTGGTCCCACATACTCCTGAGGTCCCAAGTAAGGAGGCAGAGTGTCTTGTCAGGAGGTCTGGAGAGTGGGGTGATCCTGGACAGTAGAAGACAGCAACAGAAGGCAACAGATGAATCTCCCTGAGCAGAGAGTTCCAGAGCTTTGGTGCCATGAATGAGAAGGCCTTCTCCCAGGTTGCCACCTGCCTAATCTGAGAATATGACCATAATGGCTTGGGCAGGTTTATAAGGAATTAGGCAGTCCTTCAGGTATGTTGGTCCCAAACCATATAGTACTTTGAAGGTCAAGGCCAGCACCTTGAATTGTGCCCAGAAACAAACTGGGAGCCAGTGTAGATGGGCCAAGACTGGAGTGATATGACTCCTATAACCCACTTCAATCAGCATCCAGACTGCAGTGTTCTGTACCAACTGAAGTTTCTGAATACTTTTCAAGGGCAGCTTCACATAGAGCATATTGCAGTAATCTAATCCAATTGTAACCAGGGCATGCACCACAATAGTCAGATCTTTTTTGTCCAGGAAAGGCTGTGGCTGGCTAACCAGTCAAAGCTGGTAAAAGGCACTCTTGGCTACAGCTTCCTCCTGCTTATCCAACAACAGGCTATGGTCCAAGAACACCCCCTGATTGCAGACCTGTTTCTTCCAGGGGATTGCAACTCCATCCAGAATGGGTGACACCTTAAATCCCAGTCAGACGTTCTGCCCACTAGTAGTAGTTCTGTCTTTTTCAGGATTAAGCTTCAGTTTATTAGGCTACATCCACTCCAAAACTATCCCCAGGGTTTCTAGAGACTTTTTGGGATCAGCTGGAAGTTTGAGATGAGTTGAGTATCATCTGCATATTGGTGACAACCCAGCACAAATATCCAGAGGACCTCAGCCAGTGGTTTCATGTAGATATTACAGAGTATAAGGGACAAGATACTGTCAAAAGCCTTCAACCTTGACCAGGCTAAGGACTTTTGGGTGGAAGGGCTGTATGGCCATCATGAGCAAGTAATCAATCAGTCAATCAAAATGACTGCCAGAAGTACAGTAACTGCACAATGCACATTCACCATCAAACAAAAGGTAAGAAGCAAGTAACTGGGGAAACCTGTTTTTATGGGAAAGGGTCTCAAATTGGCTCCAGGTCTGTTAGGCTGATCAGAACTCTTAGAGATGATGTAACTCTCTGGAGACATGATGTATGGCATGACTTGACCAGAGGGAACAAACGAAACTTTACTGCAGATTAGGCCTCGCCTTGTACCCACAGGTGAAGCTCATAGACCTCAATTGCTTGGAATGTATTAATTGGAGCAAAGCACCTCCTTCAGTACAGGGCACAGCTGTGTCTTATGTAACATAGCAAAGTCAGCTTGCTCTGTTTCTCTAACTGTCCCTGGGAACACTCTTTAGGCCACAATTGCAGCCTGAACCAAATTTTTTACAAAGACCAAAGTTTTCAAGGAACCATTTTCTTTACAGGTGCAGGACCCTATAGGCCAAAGCAGCTCCCCAGCACCACCTTCTGAAACCTACCCTCCAGATAGGACCAAAACCACCACAGAATGGTGCCTCCCAATCTCAATCCCGATAGGTGGTCCAAGATGATCAATGGTATTAAAAGCTGCTGAGGGGTCCAGGAAAATCAACAGAGTCACACTGCCACTGTCTGTCTCCTGATGCAAGTTATCCACCAGGGAGACCAAGGTTGTCTCAGTCCTGTAATCAGGCCTAAAACTAGACTGGGTTTCAACAAGATCTTAGTTGCCCCAAATTTCTAAAGGTGGTAATTCACCATTTTCCATTAGATGTTCTTAAACTGACTTAATTTTTTAATATTTTAGTGGTGAAATCACAATTCCATGTTTTTTTAGCATATAAATCAAAATATTTCCCTTTAGTTTATTCAAATATAGGCTATGTTTGAGGTGTGTATTGCTTGGAAGAATGCTCTCAATATGTGCTTGGTGGATGGTACTTTCAACAGGGGGGGAGAACCCCACCTACCTGTGGGATATGAGAAACCCTGGAAAGGAGCATGGGTGAGTTAGGTACACAGTAGGAGAAGAGGTGGCACATTTGGGAGGGTGTGCTGGGGTAAACTAATATTGTCAATTATGAGATGGAATACTTGGATGTTTGAGTGAGTTTGTGCATATGGGGTACAATTAAATAAGCAGTAGGAGACTGGGTTTCTTGGGTTTGCTGTGAGGAAGGGTTTAATCTGGATAGGATGCCAGCCTGTTTTCTGCAAGGGATACAGGGCAAAGGTGCTGATACCCTAATGAGATCAACCAGAGTTTGAATGATCATCTGCAAACTGAGCCCTGGCTTCACATATTAAAACAGCTAAAATAAGCCATGGTGTCACATGATGCCTAAAATGAACTGGTGTGCCTGTCACCAATTTCTAATACTATTTTCTACTTTTTTTGTCTACTTTTCCAATAAGTGTCGATCTCCACAATTTCCCTACTTGCAGTAATCTAATCCAATTGTAACCAGGGCATGCACCACAATAGTCAGATCTTTTTTGTCCAGGAAAGGCTGTGGCTGGCTAACCAGTCAAAGCTGGTAAAAGGCACTCTTGGCTACAGCTTCCTCCTGCTTATCCAACAACAGGCTATGGTCCAAGAACACCCCCTGATTGCAGACCTGTTTCTTCCAGGGGATTGCAACTCCATCCAGAATGGGTGACACCTTAAATCCCAGTCAGACGTTCTGCCCACTAGTAGTAGTTCTGTCTTTTTCAGGATTAAGCTTCAGTTTATTAGGCTACATCCACTCCAAAACTATCCCCAGGGGACGCTCTGTCACTTTTGGGGGGATTTAAGTATCCCCCGATATTTTCCCCGGGTTTTTAGATTTTTGTGCACACCTGGGGACTGCCCCAAGTGTGCACAATCATCTCCCTCCCCCCCAGGTGCCCCCGATATGCGGAAATAAGTATCCGCACGCAGGGGGCATGTTCGGTATTAGATATATAGATAAACTTTATTTACATACACATTATTTACATTAATACACTTTATTTAGAACTGTTTGTTCATTTCTCTTATTTTTCAGGAAGAGATGTGATTTATTCCAAGTTTTATGAAGAGTTTGTTCTTTGCATCTTACATAAAGCACACTCATTTATATTCTGTCAGGCTCCATGGTTTTTGATCATAAGGGAATGACCTTCATAACTAATGTTGAGTATACCTTATGAGAGTTATGGATCATTCCTTCCCTAGTGAAAATAAATGGTATTGTGTAACTAACCACATTATTAAAAAGCTTTCCTTGATGTTCTTGCATTTCACACAGTTCAAACAATGATTATAGCTCTTAAATGATCACCTACTGCACGTTTTTACAGTCTACTGTAACAATAGATCAAGATGGGTAGCCATGTTAGTCTGTCTGTAGCAGTAGAAAAGAGTAAGAGTCCAGTAGCACCTTAAAGACTAACAAAATATGTGGCAGGGTATGAGTGTTTGTGAGTCACTCCTTATATGCTGCCACATATTTTGTTAGTCTTTAAGGTGCTACTGGACTCTTGCTCTTTCCTGCTACTGTAGCAATGGCTGACTAAGGGACTTCCTTGACCAAAATTTGGTCTTTCAACATGAATCCTATCCCATTGCCATCTGACCTCATTCGTGTGTGTGTGTATAATTACAGCTAAATTAATTAAAATTCATCAAGTTTCTCTTTCAGTTTTTGAATGCAAAATTTAAATTCATAATTAGGCAATTTTACTTCAAATCTTGAAAAGCAGAGTGTATTGGAATCTTTCTCATTGTTTTCTTCTTGGCAGGCACCTAATATGAAACCATTGGCTGTTAAATATCATTTCCTATCAAATACCCCCTCCCCAAACTTAAATATCATGATGTATCACCTATTAAATTGAATTGAATTGAAATGAAATGAAATATGAATGAGGATATCAAAGACGTGGCATCCATGGGATGAGGGAAAAGACATTGAGGTTAGGTTTCAACAGGGAAGGTATAATGAGAGAAATGAGATCATAGTCTGCCTGTCTTGAAGATGGTCAGCAGTGAGAGAATTTTAGGGAGCAGCCCAACTAAAAAAATGGAGGAGATACCCCTTAGATGCACCTGCATTTACTTGGGCACAAGTAGCTGAAGTAGTGCCATTGGCTGGACTTCCTTGTGGTGTCATCATACAGTGTAATATTAGGATCCACGTGGCTAATGGGCTAAATTCTAGAATCTAGCCTCTTATTGGGAAATTTGAGGCTGCTCTGTGATTGATGAAGTATTATGAGCTGAGCCTTACTGGAGGAAATGCCAGGATCTAGGTTGTCATTGTCAGATTCAAACTTTCCTTTGTGGGAGATCCTAATGGGGATGCATCTAATTAATATGATGGGACAGGGAGGTGGGTTCAGCCAAGATGACTGAGTTGCCAGTGCAGTGGATATGACTAATACCTGTCAGAAGTGGTCTGGCCCATACATATCATTAATTTTCCAGGAAAGTCTGTATTGTTAGGGAGATTCCTCAGTAGTCTGGGTAGGGTAGGTATTGTCATACAAACCTGGATTGTTGTTTAGTGTAAAAGTGAGAGATGTCTTTGACATTCACATAAAAGAATCTTTTTTAAAAAGTTTATTTATTTGGTTTTCAGAACAATAAATACTTATAACATTTCTTTTGGATATAAACAACATCAAAATATACACATAAGCTGGAAATACTTTTTTCCAAACAACAACCCACGCATATATATATAAAGATATATTTTTAAAAATATAATCCAATAATTCTTATTTGAGTACCAGGATCAAGTATCAGCACGTTAATACATAAATCTTTAGTTTACTTGTTTGTTCATGTTAGTTTTTACAATTTGCCACATCCATTCTGACAGTAATCATAGCACCTTGTCAAATGTAACCATCCAGAGCCAAAACATGTCCTTTCAGGGCTAGGTTCTAACATAGCACAGATACTCAAATTAACCATAAGGTACCAAATCAATAAAAGAATCTTGATGTGCTCTGAAGTTCTCCTGGCAGCCAGGCTACTTCCTCTTGCCAGTACTTGAGGCGATATATCCCATGATAGAGAATATCTGTTTGATAGCAAAGTTAGATTTCCTCCAGCCTCTGTCAGTGTTGGCAAGAGGATCTTCAGATCAAGGTTTGTGGGACAACCTTACCCAGGCTTTTAATTAAGTGGTTATCTTTTTTAACTGATTTATGTCATGCTTTTGGTCTGAAGTGTTTTATGGATTTTAAGGGTGCTCAGTGGTTGTTTTATGCTGTTTTCAATGGTTTGTTTTATTTTTATAATTTATGAGATTTTGATTACTTTATGGCATTGTTTTTATTTGTCACTATCAGCTGCCCTGAGCAGGAGAAGCAGCATGCAAATTTTCCAGATACATAAATAAATAATGCTATGTTAAATATATTTACTATTTGATTTGCATAACTGCCACATATTCCATATCCTACCTGAAAGAATACTTTCCTTTTCCTTTTATTCTGTTAGAAGCTCATTGATTCATAAATCTTGAGTAGCAGAAAATACTTTTTTTTGGGGGGGTGGTGCAAGGGCTAAAAGGACTGAAACATATTTTGCAATTGCTAAGGTAAACTTAGGATCCTTGTCACTAAGCAAAAGAGCCAGGGTTTCTGGAGTATAAAGCAATGGTTGGTTAATTAAAGGCTTCATATAATGACCCCTTATATTTCCAAAGAACCTACATTCAAGCAGGGCATGAAAGGATGTATCAATCCTATTAAGGCCACAAGGGCAAACTCCATCAGAATAGAGCCTATTCAAAAATCTCCCCTATTGTGGGTATAACCCTGTGATCATGAAAGCTCTGCAATATCATGGGGTATTAAGATAGTACATATGGTGGGGGTATTGATTTGGGGAAAGAAAACCCAAAAGATAGGGGTGAGCAAACTCTGTGGGCTCTCAGAATCAAGTTGCTATGGTTAATTTCTAGGACATTTTCCCCCCTTTTTAACTTTTGGGGGCTTACAGGGCACACTGCTAGAATGGGCAAGAGACTGATGGTAACAGTAGCATTTAGGCCAAGGACAGGGAAAAGTGCATGGATTTTAGGGGCTTCTCTGGGAGCTAAAAGTTAAGGATGCTGCTAGAGCATGGGGTCAGTAAAATCAGGCTGCTCTCTGAATGTGCACAAAGCCCTCTCTGAACAAGAGAGGCTGTCTCAGCTGGATAGGTGCTTTCCCAGGCCCATTATTCTATGTGCACAGGCAGGGGAAGGAATGAATGAAACCATAATTAAATTAGACACCCAAATTTGGCCACTTCATATACATCTGGGTTTGGAGGCTCCATCTGCAAGTGAGGGAGAGGGATGGACCAAGATGGCTGCCGTGAGGGGGAAGACCTCATCCATACCTTTGTTGCACAGTTTACAGACATGATTTGGCCCTTGGCTGTGTACTTTCATGTGGTCTATGATGTAGGCAGAACTCAGCATCTTTCCGTACATGTGACACAGCACCTGCACCTCGTGACATTTTTGATCAAAGAAAATGTTTTGGATTTGCCCAACTTAAAAATATCACCAATTGACATCCCAACTATCACTGGTTTCTCATCCAGGACTTTCATCCAAGTTGATTTGTGGGTATCCTGATTTAGAACGTCTAACAGACTATCTTCGTAGGTCATACTTTGGCTTCCAAGTATAGCTGTCCAAATTCTGCCCACAATACAACATTAGATACACAGCAGAAGATTGGAGATATACAATATTTTCCTAAGAAACTGTGCTAAGGGGTTGGTTGATATTGTCAGAGAGAGCTTTAATTCAAATAGCTGAGCCATAACAAATTATGGGGGGCCACTTTCAGATTAAAAACCTGCACTACTCCAGGAATATATACCCCCCTCCTTTGTGGAAAAACATGTTTATAGTGTTTGCACATGGTTTTGCTTTAATAAGCAGTGTTCTAAATCAGGAAGTCCCGGAACTGCCAAAAACAGAATCTCAGATAGGAGAAGGTCTTGACTTGCTCAATATTGGACTCATTGATTGACTATTGAAAGGGGTTCCATTTCTTAATCTTGGAGAAAATGAAGATCTTAGATTTCAAGTAGTTAATCACCAAGCTTTCTCGGGAACAATGGAGAAAGATTGCACGGCCCCTGAAAGAATACATGTTAGTCCAGGAACATAGTTAACTTTACAAGATGAAAGGAATATGCACATGTTTTTCCAATTTGTTAAAGGTGGAAGATATTTCACAAATGTATTGTCTGCCTCCCTACCATTTTTGCACATGTCTCTAACTTTGTTTTAGTCTTGTTTCAGTTTTTAGCTGAATTTTGTATTTGTCTTTATTTATTTAGAATTCAGCCAGTTATAGAGTTTTGTGTAATTGGGAGATAAATCAGACAGACAGAATATTATTGTTTTATCAAGTGATAGCCTGTCTTTTAGGATTTATTGAAGGTCATTAAAGGTCATTTTGAAATGTACTATGGGGAAACATATCATTGCTAATAAAAACTCTTCGTTTCAGTTTCCTTAACAACAAATATTTGCTCAAAGCAAAATAAAGATTCTATTTACAGCTAACGTAGCTTCTGATTAGGACTGATAAAATGTCATTCCTAAAGTTAGAATTAAATTCACGCACTCCAGCAGACATACTCTGTGGTTAACCCAATAAGGAACTGCCTTTTCAGGTGCCATGAAAGATATGGATAGGCGGGGAGGGGAATGAATCCTGATTGGTTGAGTGCCATGATGTTTTCCCAAAGGAACATAATGTAAGGTGTTCCTATCTGTGATTTCTTACTCCTCCTCTGTGATCTCTTTCTCTCCTGTCAGAATGTCAGGCATTTCACTACTATTCTATAATAAATAATAATAAAGTACATTATGCTATATCTGTGTCAGTGCTACTTTGCCCCATACCATAATTTCTAAACTATATAATCATTTCAATATATAAAAGGATTTCCTTTTTTTATTTTTGTCATATCTTTATAGTGTCACACTTAAGAATATGGGAAATGTCAAAAAGTAAATGGCTGATGTGCTTATTTGTTTCTACCTGTTATAGACATGTTTTCCCTGTGCATTGTTGCCAGAAACTGTACAAATCTGAAGCAGTACTCAAAGAGAGATGTAGCAGTTGCTAAAATATAATACCCCTCCTGGATATTTATTGCTGCGGTATCACTTGTGGCTTTCATGGATCAGTTTTCATTGCATCTTATTAGCTATCAACGATTATTATTTGGCTCTGGTGTTTACAAACTATAATTCATCATCCTCTTATATTTTATTTATGAGAAGATATCAAATGAAAGAAGCAAATTATGCATTCTTTTTGGTTGGAAGAGTTTTGCCGGCTCAGTAAATTAACCCTGCCATTGAGCTGCAGATTTCAGCAGTCTGCTGTGTCTGCACCTGATCTCCCTTAATTCCAAAATAGGTGAGATGGGGGGGTACTACCAGTTCTACTGTTGACTAGCAAAATAGATTGTTACTGTTAAAAATGTTATTTGTATTGGGAGGGAAGAGTAACTAACATGTGGGACAGTTCCATACTCTGCCTAAAGTGTAATAAATATTTTTCTAAGTCCCCCCCAAAAGCATAGTGACTATTACAAGAAACCAGGGTGTGAATAACAAGTAGTAGCTATATTGCTAATGTTTGTATCTGAATATGCACTTGTGTTAAATCAAAATGCTTCGAAAGGGTATGGCTCTGTAGTACAACATCTGCTTTGGTTGCAGAAAGTCCCAGGTTCAATTCCTGGCATCTTCAGTCAAAAGGATCAAATTGTAGGTAATGTGAAAGACTTGTACATGAGACCCTGGAGAACTACTGCCAGCCACAGTAGGCGATACTGACCTTGATAGACCAATCACCCCACTTAGTATAGGTCAGTTTCATGTGTTCATTTTTTGGTTTAGTGGTTAGGAGCATGGACTCTAATCTGGGAGAACTGAGTTTGATTCCCTACTCCTTCACATGCAGCTGCTGGTCTGACCTTGGGTCAGTCATAAGTTTTTTCAGAGCTGTTCTCTCAAGGGCAGTTCTCGAAAGAGCTCTCTCAGCCCCACCTACCTCACAGGGTGCCAGTTGTATGGAGGGGAAGGAAAAGGGGTTGTAAGCTGCTCTGAGAGTCCTTCACATAGTGAAGGGCAGGGTATAAATCCAATCTCCACCTCCTCCTCTTCTTTGAGTTGATTTAATGAGAAACGGTATTTTACTTCTGTGTCTGACGCCTCGTGTAAATACAATTGTAGTGCAGTATGAGGAATTTACACCCATGTAAAAGTTTCACAAATCGATCATAACTCTGTTTGTATAGTAACTCTCCTGCCAGTGCCACCAAAACAATGCAGGAAGAGAAGGCAGCCAAGCAGAAGTCATGCAAATGTGTGGGAGCCTGCATTATTAAAACATTTTATAAACATATGGCTGCATTCAGACAACACAAGAGTTTGACCATGATGGCCCAAACACAGTTTGTTTACATGTCTGTGTTTCCCTTGTGCCCCTTCTCTCTCATCACATGCAGAATAGAAATGGAAATCTCCTGATACGAGAAAATACTGTGGGGAAATTGATGTTACTTTCATACAGAGCAAGATTCTAAACTGGGATTAAATCAAGGTTTATAAATCAAGGTTTCAGGGGAGGAAACAAACTCTAATTTGTTCAGGTGCCTGCATGCAGACATCATGGCAAGACTTCTAAAACAAGAAAGCCTTCACTTGTGTTCCTGCATGAGAAGAGGACAGAGGGTTTGTTTTGATGTTTAAATATGGCCTGCATAAAAGAGTCTCTTTGCTTGACCTGAGGCCCCGGTCACACAGGAGGTTTTGGCCCGGAAGAGGGACGGATCGGGGGCGCAGCAAACGGCGCGATCCCACTGCAACACCTGGGAATTGGCGCGCACCCGTTCCCCATCCGTCCCTTCAGAACGAAAATGCAGTGCAAAAAAGAACGTACTAACTGGTAGGACTTACCTGAAGCACTGCAGCAAGTGCGGCCGTGAGATCGCCAGCGCGCTCGTCTGCAGGAGCAATCAAGGCTCCCAGCCGAACTGCTCACGTGCACACATGCGCAGTTCAGCTGCCTCGCTCTCCTTTCAGTGGCTTCCCCCCGGCATCTGATCCTGCCAGGGAGGAACTGTGCGGCGGCTCAGGGGATCTGTGTGATCCCGCCGCCGTGTGTCTCTTTTGGTGCGGCTTTGAAAAGCCCCCCCCCCGTGTGGCAGGGGCCTGAGTCACCCAAACCAAAAACCTTACATACCACCAAGGAAATGATAATAATGATTCTACTTAATATTATGTTGTTTTGTCTAAGCATTCAAGAAGAATTATTTTCATAATACTTCCAGCAGTCATGTAAGGGGGTGCCGTGTACCAACATTACAAAGGGAGGCTGACACTGTCTTGCTTAAGTAAGCTGAGATTTGAACTGGGTACATTCTAGCACTTTGTTCATCTTCCTTATCACTGTACTATTTCTGGATACATGGATTAAACTTTGGAAGAATTCAGTTGAAAAGGTGTTTCATAACTGTCCTCAGCCTTTAAGAATTATATACTCTAGATCCGTTCTGTTCAGAGTTATGCCTGGATAGTTTTGTTAAGAGTCTGTCCAAAGCTTAACCATGAACAATGAAGATGGTAAACAAGGTTTTATAGCAGACACAATCATTTCCCCCCCAAATTCATCTGAATAGGGATTTATAGTGAAATCCTATGCAGTTACACCCTTCTAAGCCCATAGATTTCAGTGCAATTAGAAGGGTGCAGCTGTTTAGAATTGCACTGTCATTCTCTCTTTACCTGTGGAGTTTCATGTTGATCATCTTTTGTTGAATGTTATAAAGCTTCCAGGAGAAATAAAGAGAAAATGTTCCTTCCATTTCCCCAGGGTTCACAGAAACCAGGGGATTTTTTCCCCCTTAAGTTCTTGGATAGTTCCATGGCCCTGAGTAACAAGGATCCCAGGAAAACATATCCAGATGTTGAAACAAATAAAATATCAGCTACCCCTTCAAAACTAGACTTTGTGTGCCAAAAAAGTGTGGGTTGTGGGGTGTTTTTGTTTTTGTATACAAGACTAATTTTGAAGTGGTCTTTATTATGTTCTGAAATACAGATTAGAAATAGAAACACTTAAAAAAACCTTGCCATTTAGTATGAAAAAGCATATATGTTTTCACTTACCTTACAAACCACAAGGATTTCTTTGTTGCAACAAATGAGTGCTATTATTATAATGCACAAAGCTTGGTGTCAAGTATGTGTGGACCTATGGGGCTTTTAAACAAAGCTACGCCAAGGTTTCCAGTCTTGACCTGGTCTTCTGAGTTGCACTCTGGCACCTGCAAAGTATTAAGTAGGTCATCAATTTGAGTGTGGAACTAGATGAGAAATAGTGGCTGATGCTTTCTGTGAGGGATTAGGTGAGCAACATCAAGTTGTCAGTACTTTTGATAGGCATCTAGATGAGGAATAGTCAAGTACTCTGCACAGTTAGAACAAAAAAATTAAAATGATACAAGGTTACTCACATACTTTCAAAGAGTAAACAATAAAGGCAGGTAGCTGCATCTTTCTGTCAAGAGTTATGCATAATATGCCAGGTGTCTCTGTAGCCTGGCCTAATCTTGCACAGGTGATTGAGTTTTACTTGCAGAGATAATAGCAGGGAATGAATATTTATAATGTTATACAGAGGTTTATATTTTCTATAAGGATACATTGTGAAATAACTTACTTCTTTCATTGTTTTCAATTGGTAGGCTCAGGTCATGGCCTGCGCATAATTTGGCTTTATACGAATAAATATCCTAATGGTGCACTATGTGGCACTAATAAATTGAATAAAATTTTCAAATTGACAGCTTTGACATAGTCTAACATCTCTTGTTTTCTTAAAAGGTCTGTATGCAAATAGATTGCATTAAATAGACTTTGAATGAGTTAACAAGGAGGAAGAGTATGATTGCTACATATAAAAGTATTGTGCTTACATATGTATGGTTTATCCATGGGATAGTATTTAAAGCTTGAGAGTCAGCAGTGACTTGGTTAACTTAATTTAAAAAAAAAATTGCTTTCGGATGTCATTGCTCTCATGATTTTGATGCATTTGTCTCCGCACAACACAGTTCCTATTTTCACTTAATGACACCTGCTTTTGCAGCATGCTAAAGTTCTGTCTAAATGAGCTGCAGTGTCCCAGGATTCTTAAAGGCTCAGTTTATGGCTTTCTACAGCACTTAATCCATCATTTTCCCCTTGCTGTGTTTCAAGAAGGCCTGACTTTGCGGCTGAGTGGCTTAGCAGGTAAGATTGTTATTCTTCCCTGCCATGATCCAGTTTGATTCCCCAAATCCTTTTCCGAAATGAGGATACAACCAAATCATCATAAGATAAACCACCTAGGACTTGGGCTTTCTCTTTGGCATACTTTAATCACAGAAGAAGATAAATGGTAACACAGGGAACAAGGCTAGTATAAAGAAGCAGCATTGGGTCCTGGCCATTCCTCAGGTAGCCTTGGGCTTTTAGAATCAGTGTCTGGTCTGTTTCTGTTGCCTGGCTCAAGAGATGTACAGCTCTCATGCTTCATTTTGTTCATTGATTAAATGAATGTAATACTGGTCTGCGTGTATGACAAGTGCCTTGGTAGTAGTTGGGTCACACCAGCAATCGCTAGGCGCCGCTTCTGTAGCAAACAGGATGGATTTTTTTAAAAAACTGAAGTTTGTGCATACGCATGACTGAGCAATCGTATCTGCACATCCAAAGGCAGGTGGTGGGCTTACCGGAGAGGGTGACAGACGCTTCCGGACCCCAACAGAGCTCCAAGGCATAGCTAATGGAGGGGGAGGTGGGTCCCCTCATCACAGCCTCTCTAACCGCCTCAGAGGTACTAGTTTTTTACCCTGCATCTTCGGCGGGAAGCCTTGGGTGAGCCACGGGAGCTCTACGCTTCCCAGATGTGGTGGTCTGATCGCGCCCGGAAAATCCGCCTATCTTCCGTCTCTGTAACGTAGCTAATGTTCCATGTGACCGCAGCCTGAGTATGCCTTCTGAATTTCTTACCCAGGAAGAAAGGGAGATGGCTAGAAAGCCATAGCCTGTAGGAACTGAATGGTGAAAGATTGAATAATTCAAAGAAGCACAATTACAAAGTAAGAAAAAGATGAAAATATGGATTTCTCTGTACTTTTTGTGCAATTGTAAACATTTCTAATAGAATAAGAGGCATAGGGAGCAAGCCTAAGCAGGACTACTCAGAAATAAGTCCCATTTTATTCCATGGGGCTTACTTCCAAGGAAGTGTTTTTAGGATTACAGTTAAGCATCTATTTGAAAGCACCAAATGACTCCACATGGGGAAAAGGTATACATGTAGTTTGTCCTGGACAGTCCAGAAGACTATGTTTCTTGTCTCAAATAATAGCAGGTCACATTTGATTTAACAGAACATTTATTGTCCCCTTTTCTGCTTTTTGAGAGGGAAGCTGTAAGTAAATGCATGCCATGAAAGCACAAGCAGGTGACTAATATAGCAGAATCATGAATCAGGCCAAGTAGTCACCTAGAATTATAAGATGAGGTTTCTGAATCTGCTCACTGTTCAATGGACCGGTGATTTCCCACATGCTTTTAGCCACCCAGTATTGTTTTTTGGCACCTTCAAACGGAAACTCAGTGGAAAGAGCTTAGAAGTGCAAGTTAACAGAAGGGTTTGTTCTTTTCTTTTCTTTTTTGTGTAAACACAACCTTGTGCTCCATTGAGACGAGCCACACATCATTTACTCTATTGTCCTTCCACCCTTGTGCTATTGCAGCCGCTGAGGGCTGAGGCCACTTGCTGTCAGAGAACAAAAGTCTCCACCAAGTCACAGTTGTATTTCCAATGTTGTAGGGACAGTGCACTTGTCATAAAATATTGTCGGTGACAGTTGATGAGGAGGACATAATGTAGAGAAATGATTAAAAAGCACACCTGTGATCATATTATCAATAAAAATTAAAATGGGCTGTCTCGACTAACGTTCTGTGCTGTTGTGTAGAGTTCACAACTTCTGTGGTAATGAAGCATTTATGCAGCTTAATCATGCTTTCATGAATGCTTGCCCTTTGTCCCTTCTCCCAGTATATATGCAGTTGTTAACACCATCCAATTTGTTGCATGAATGCTGAAATACTCTGTAGTTTTGCAGGTGTGGCGAGATGCATCACCTACACCAGGGAAGAACAGTATATGCCTGGATTTGCTTCTTGCTAATCTATATAACCTGATTAAGGCTTCACATATGAAAGATTTTCAGCATGCTTCCACCTTGCTCTGTTGGTTTTCAAGGTTATGAACAAGATGCATCACAAAGGGAAAGTCAATGAAAAAATATTGGTGTTGTATATATATTTCTAAAGAAGTCTGCTTTTAAAAGTAGATTAAAACCCTGATATGATGTAAGGGTTTACTGGTGAGAACTATAATTAAAATCAGCTTTGCTGGAAGTATTATTCCCCCCCCCCCAATAGTGTTCTGGTAGCTATCATAGAACATGTTCAGCGGAGCCCTGCAACACCATTTAACAGGGCTCAAACTAGAGCAGGCTGGGTGTTCATAACAACACACAAAAGTTAAGAGATAGCATCTGCTTTGAAATGTCCCCTTTTTAAAAAAAAATGGCTTATCATAACTGAAGGTGCACTGCATCCTGATACATTTTCCGCATCTGTTAAAACTTTATACACTATTTAGTTTTTCTATAGCACAAGGATGCTTTTACATTTGGGGGTTAAAGCAACGTTCCCTTAATACAAATGTAAAACTTTAAATTGGCTGCAAAACATGCCCATTTTTTTTTGTTCTGTATATTATTAGTACTTCTATATGTCTCAGTAATTAGAAAACATGCATTTAGCTTCAGGTGACCTAACTTCCTTAAAGAAAATCTGAATCTTTACCCTACCCCCCAAAGTCCTAATTTGAGATTATTGTTAAACTCATCTAATTCTGTTGAATCCATTGAACAAAATGAGTCCTTTTAAGTCAGTTCTGTACAATCTAAAGGATTGGAGTGGTTCCTAGAAAAGCTAGGTATCTCCATACTCCACCCCTGGGCTGTCAAGAGAAATGTAGGCCTGTCAGCAATGTTCCCTCTGAACTGTGGAGTCTTGTGAGCAAACATTCTACTTTGTGAGCTACTGGCATTAAAGCTATGAGCAAACGATTTGGCCGCTGCATAAATTAGTTTGCTCTGGAGCCCTCCTTCCTGAGCTAAGACAAATGTGTGTGAGCCGGAGGCTAAAAAACTGTGAGCTAGCTCACACTAACTCAGCTTAGAGGGAACAGTGCCTGTCAGTTATTAAGTGGCTTAATCCGTAGACCCCGAGAACTGTCAGCAGAAAATTTAGTCAGGCTTAAGCCCCTTGAAATTAATAGAACCAATGATTCCCGGGGTTTTGGCTTGACTGTTTTTCTCTTTCTCTGAAGTGAGGATCCTGACACTACAGATGTAGATGACTCCCATGTCTGCCAGAGATTTCTAGAAAAGAGCCACTGACTGAAGAGCTTATCTTTTGAACAAGTTCTGTCATATCCTGTATGCTGACCAAACCAGTTCAGTCCCTAGATTTCCCTGATGTGCCCACTGACTCCCATTCACTGTTCCTAAGTAACAATATAGAAAAACTCCAGGGAAGTTCTTGCAGATTTTTATTACTGCTTGTGGACTGCCTTTGGAAAGGTGCAATATGAGTTATGAACTGCCTTACTCAATATCCTCTTTCTTTGTAGGTTTCACTAAATCCCTTCATTGTGCTGCCCTTTTAAATATTTCTCAGGCTAACCTTTCTCTCTCCTTATACAAATACCAAATAGTGCAATGGGGGAATGTTACAGGATCTGATTTTCTCAGATGCATATATTGAATGGAAGAGGCATAGTATTAATATACCTGAATTAAATTAGATTCTCTGTGCCGGCAGTAACTTACTACAAAAACATACGTATGGTACAGTAACTGTAAAAATTAACAATATTGATGTTAATTTACACTTTTCAAAAACAGTAACTTGTACCTAGATTCAAGTGGGTAGCCATGTTGGTCTGAGGCAATAGAACAAAGTTTAACCTCAGTGGCACCTTTAAGACTGGCAAAGTTTAATTCTTGGTATAAGCTTTCGTGTGTATGCACACTTCTTCAGATACATTGAAACAGTTTTCCTCAAGCCTTATATATAGGGGGGGGGTAGTTGCCAGGAAAGGCTAGTCAGAGTCAAAATGCATAAGTAACTGTTTGATAAGTATAGCTGAGATGGCATTAAAGCAGTTGGTAAAACCTGTGAATGGCAACAAATTATCATGCAAATACAAGAGTTAACAAACAGATGTGAAAACTAAGTTTGAGTCCAGTGGCACCTCCAAGAGCAACAAAGTTCACTTCTGGGTATAAGCAAGAACTGAGATGCTTAGCATGTATCGCTCACTTCTTCCAAAACATTGCAACAGATTTCCTCAAGCATTACATATAGGTTGGGGGTTTGGTATATACTGAGTTAACCACAGCAGTACTAGCAAGGCCATGCGGCCAAGCACACCTTCAGATGCTAGAACAATAGAGGAATCAGATCCTAGGGCACACTAATTGGAGTGCCCGGATTCTAGAGTAGACCTATGATGGACTCCTCCACTGTGAATAGCCTATCACTGGTGTTGGGGTGTGTGTTGGGATATAAGTGGGGCTCGGACCTCACTAGTTTGTCTTTCATTTTGCTTGCTTAATAAACCATCAGCTGATCACTACTCAACACCTCCAAACTCATTACTTTACAAGGATAGTTGCCAGGAAGGGCTAATTACAGTCAAGATGCATAAGTACAGCTAAGTACAGTTCTCACTTATACCCAAAAATGAACTTTGTTCCTCTTGGAGATGCTGCAGTACATTGGGCTGAAACTTTCATTGAGTTATCCACTAGGATCCAGAGATCATTTTCCCTTTCAGTCTCAGCAAGTTCAGACCCCATTAGCCTATGGAGTGTTTGGAGATCATGCAGCAGCATTAGCAGCAGTGTTAAGGCAAACTTAACTGAAACATTTCAGTTAAGAATTTTCATAATTAGATTGCCTTTTCTAAGGATATTGATGAAGAACTTAGACCACTTAAATGGCAAATGGTAAAACCTTGTGTAATGTAATGTAAAATGTTAACGTTTAAAGACATTCAATTATTTCTTGATAGTTTGTGTTAATTTGTTGTACATAATTTTAACTGTTTGCATTTCTATATTCAATAAAAAGTAAAAATAAAAGACATACATTTAAAAATAAAAATAAAGACATACAGTTAAATATCTGTTCACCTGCATCACTTAAAAAGCAAGAATTTTCTTTGCAGTACACTTGGCAGCAACATTTATTAACTTCACAGCCAAAAAGGTTTACTCTGTATTTCTCTTAGCCATTTCAGCAGACCATTTTGTACAAGACTCTCCCATTCTATGCCATGGGTTGTGGATAAAGAAGTTTTGTGGTGATTTCCATACAAATGCTCTTTTGCAAGTAGTCACTTTCAAATAGTTCATTAACCTGGATGTGTAATATTATAATGTGTCTCACAGCTCTTCTAATAATAAAATAACAATGCATTTTTTTTTTGCTATGGATGCATTTTTAAAATATTCATAGAGGAATTAATTAATGAAACAATGCTTATAGACTTTCTGTCAGAGTTTCTGTTAAAATGCGTTGCAGTCTATAGGCAAGCATTCCTGATATGTTCTGACAGGGAGAAAAATCTATAGCCGATTACCTAAGGCATGAAAGCTCTATTGAAAATATTTACTTAAACAATTAATATAGTTTAAAAAGGGATAAATCTCTGTATGTTTGTACAACTATTTTAATAACCTGTCCCTTCATTATTGAACTAACAACATGGATTCTGGCAATTTTGTGGTGCTTATATTTATTTCTTTATTTGTGTGAAGACCTTTTTTTCTTTGGAGGTTTGAATTGAGCAAAACCTTCACTCTGAGGTTTGTTTTGTTTTGTTTTTAATCCCCCTCTCTGGGCAGAACAGGCAGGAAGGGGGGAAGGCAGTTCAATTCCTTTCCAGCTTAGGTAAAGTAAAGGCTTCCCTTGCTCGAAAGCCAGTTGAATCCGACTCTAGGGTTCAGTGCTCATCTCCGTTTCCAAGCTGAAGAGCCAGCGCTGTCTGAAGACATTTCTGTGGTCATGTGGCCCGCATGATTAGATGCCACGGTGCATGGAACACTGTTATCTTCCCACCAAAGTGGTACCTATTTATCTACTTGCAATTTCTTGCTTTCGAACTGCTAGGTTGGCAGGAGCTGGGACCAGAGACGGGAGCTCACTCTATCATGCAGCACTCGGGTCTTGAACTGCTGAACTACCAACCTTCTGGTCTGCAGTTCAGTGTCTTAACGACTGTGCTAAAAGCATGCTTATGAACATTTTCTGTTTAATAAATATTTTATAATTTTGATGCTGATAGTGGTTCTCTGTACCACATAGACATCCACCATCTCAGACATGCTATTTTAAAAGGAGCTTCATGGGGAAGGCAGGCAGTTGGCCAGTGGCTATTCCTCCAAGGGCACACAAGGCAGTAAAATTTTCCTGTGGTGACCAGGCACTGGGCAGCAGGAGACACAGAGGCAAGCCCTCAGGTTTTGGAAGGGAAACTGACCCTTCCAGAGAGCAATTCATACAACGGGCAGGTGCCGGCAGTGGGCTATTCAAGAGAGATAAAAAAGCCTCTCCAGAGGTTGGCAAAACCTTGGAGGGCAGGGTGGAACAGGACCTGTAGGCCAGAGTAGGCCCATTCCACCACAGTTTGATTTATGTTTTGCTACAGCCCAAAGATTTTTGAGACATTTACACACGTTTGAGATTTTACATTTGAGAGCCAGTGTGGTACAGTGGTTAAGAGCAGTGGACTCTACTCTGGAGAACCAGGTTTGATTCCCCACTCCTCCACATGAAGCCAGCTGGGTGTCCTTGGGTGAGTCACAGTTCTCTCAGAACTCTTTCAGCCGCATTTACCTCACAGGGTATCTGTTGAGGGGAAAGGAAGGGAAGATGATTTTAAGCTGCTCCAAGACTCCTTTTGGTGGTGAACAGTATGGTATAAAACCAACTCTTCTTCTTCTACATTGAAACAATAATTGGGGAGAGGCAAAATCATGCAAAATTGATTTTATTCTCTATTCCATGAACATCTCTATAATATCTATTGACCTATTAATAACTCCCTCCAGGCTCTACATAGATAGATTGTGTAATAGTATTTTCAGAAAAATCTATTTAGAAGCACAAGTACTAATAGTATTCTAATTTGCTATGGATTTAAATAAGTGGAAATATATGCAGTTATTTTTTCTTCCATCTATTGTGTGAGTCTTCCTTGTTGACTATTCGTTTGGTATACTGTACCATAAGATTTCTTAATAACCCCAACTTAACGAATGCACCATAACTCACAGCCATCTTCAAACAATGAAGTACAAACTCCTTTCAGTCAGAAGTCACTCCTGTTACCCATGAGTATCAGATCCTGGGAAAAACAGCAACAGAACTTACAGTGCAGTATGCTGCAGCTTTTAGTTCCTTCAGCTGATTTCTGCATCCCACATTCAAGCATACCATACTAATATGCATGTATTAACTTATATAACACTGCAAAAAACAATCATACCTATGATCCCTTGGTATGTATGGCATTTAAGTGTTATGCACATGCATCTCTGTGCTATGCAAGAAGAAACATGATACAACTTAATTCACATCAAGGGCTCCGGTCACACGGGCAGGAAACTGCGGGGGGGGAGCGTGGCTGTTTGCCCCGGGGCAAACTAATGCGCGGTTAAGGGATCAGACCTCCCCTGGAGGTCCCGTGGAGGTCCCGTGGAGGTTCCGTGGGAAGGGAGAGGTGCTGATCACAGGACGATCCTGCGCGCAACAAAGAAGCGCGCGGTGCGGCAAACGGGTGTTTTTTTTTTCGTGTACACCATAAATGCGCATGCTCCGTTGGGTGCTTGTGTGCATCCACGGAGACTTGGGGGGAAAAAAACCTTGTTTGCAAGGGGACATGGGTGGGCGCCGGATGCCACCGGAAATGCGATCAGACGCCCGCCCTTGCCCTGCAGTTTCCGGAAACTAGTACCTCTGAGGTACTAGTTTTTAGCAGCGCAGTTTCGGCGGGAAGCCCCGGTTGAGCCACGGAAGCACTACGCTTCCCAGATGTGCCGGTGAGATCTCCCCCGGAAACTCCGCCTCACTTCCGTCTCTCTAGCGTGGCTAATGTTCCGTGTGACCGCAGCCAAGGTTGCTTTTTTGCAGTGTTTTCAGTGTGCACTATGATGCATGCATGTCAGCAAAACACTGCACAATTTTGGTACAGTCCAGTCACATCAAGATTCTCTCTGTGTAGTATTCCATCAACATATATAGATGTGTATATTATTAACATAAAGGAGTGAAAGATGCAAATAAATCTAAATCTGCGCCTGATTGTGTGTCCATACTTTCTGTACAATATTAAGAAATTAAATTAGAATAATGAATGCATGAACTCAACTTGAGAAACAACACCAGCTTCTCAAAAATGCAAAAATGCAGGGAGAAACATGGATAGGGATACTTTTTGAAGCATCCCTACATTTAAGTTAGGTTATCTGTCTACATTGTAGATATGTTACTTATAATAAATAGGGAAATTTTTCATGCAGGCTGTATTCCCATGCAATCTGGTGCTAGATTTTTAAAACATAGGCAAATATGCTACAGTATAGTCTATATTTTGCATGAAATGATGGGAGAAAATAAGACTTGCAATTTTCTTCTTTTGTTCCATTTCTTGTAATGCTGCAGTAGATTCAATATGTACTTTCACACAAGAACTTGTTTTTGTGCTTTCCCACAAAAAAGGCTCCTGCAATTGAATTCCACATTTTTCTGTGATGTAAAGTGGTGCCTGTCTGGGGCAAAGAATAATATTTTTAAGAGCATGTGCAAATGAAGCAAAATAAAACTGTCAGTAGAAATGGGTAGTATCTCCCTTGGTTTTTTGTTTGTTTTTTGCCTACAGCAGATGGAGTAATGCATTATGCTTAAAGGTGATTATAATAGTAAGGAAGCAAAGTGAAGCAACACATCAAATTCAGCAAAACACTTTAATGTCCAGTAACTTCTGGAAGTTTTGTACTTGTAGAAAAAAATGGGTTGGAAAAATGGGGAGTAGAAGAATAATTTTGCAGACTTGGAGGATGTTAAATGCTAGGAATGGGTTTAGGATAAGGGGTATAAATAAATCTACCGTTACATGAAGAAGTAATAATGCATAAACTTTAGAAATAAATAGCAACCTCACAAGATCAACAAAATATCGGAAAACACAAAATGTGTCATAATAAATCAGCAGACCAAATGTGTTTTGACAAAATCTTCATCAGAGATCTATTATCAAGAAAAAGCCATAGAGCAAATTTTCAAAGAATATGTTTACACACTCTCTCTCTCCTGGAAATCTGGAATTATAACTGATTTCCAGAGTGCAGAGATCAGTTCCCTTGGAGAAAATCACTGCATTGGAGGGTCGGCTGTATTCGACTGAGGTCCCTCCCCTCACCAAACCACTCCTCTCCAGGATCCTCCACCCACCCCCAATCTCCAGCAATTTTCCCAGCCCAGAGTTGGCAACCCTAGTACTGATATGTATAATAGTTTACCAGGCGACAGGAGCTCCCAAAGACTGCTTTTTCATCTATATTACTACAAACATGGTATAATTTTTTTCTGTCCCACATCTGTAATAAAGTTGAGGTTTTTAATCAGTGGAAATGCTTTTTTTTTCATATTTCCCATATGGTTCGGAGGCAATTTGTATTAGTAATACAGGCTTTTGCTGAAAAGATGCATCAACCAAGGTGGTTTCCAGACTGTGGGTGTCATGGTGGTTCTGATGATTGTGTGATTGGTACAATCAGTTCACACTTACATGTTTGTTTGTTTTTATTCACCACCACCCCATCGTGGTTCCATCTGTTCACATTCACAATGAGAATTGATTTTCCGGAGGGGGGGTTAGTTTGTGTGTGTGTGTGCATGCACTGAAGCATTGTAGCATTTCAGCAGCCTCAAGGGGGCTGCACAATCCCCATTAAAGTACATTCCCCACCCATCACACACCATCATGCTTCTAGGACAAGCCTGCTCTGGTCCCCAGTACATGTGACCTTTGGGAGGGGAGTGACTTCCCTGGGCCTTACTGTAGAGTTAAGTGGTTTCACTTGATGAAGCTGTCACCTTATATGAGAGTAGCCCCATTGGCTTCTGTACATATACTGTGATGTAAAGCAAGGGGTGGGGATGGGATCCAGGGCATTCAAAGTAGTCAGAATATTGCTCTCTCCTCCTTCCTCCCCCCCCCTGAGGCTTATGATTGATATGTGTATCTTCTTCGTACTTTCTCTGCATTGTTCTGGTAAACATCTCAAGAGCTGGTTTTTAAGGAACTGGAATTGCAGAATTCTCCCCCTCCCCCCAATCACTTTGACTCTGGCTGAATCTGCATCTGCTGTGCAAAGCAGTCTTGGTCTGTTGTGGCACCATTGTACATTGTTCCCCTTTCCTTCCCATTCCGGCTTGGGATAAAGCTTGCTGTCGGCATCAGACATCACCATGGTGACCGCAGGGGTACACAGGAGGAAAAGCGTGTGAGAGAGGGGAGAGGAGCAGCCTCCCAGGGCACCAGCAGGGCACTGTGCTGTGGGGAGGAAATGGCACCCATGACCCCCCATGAAGAAAGTAAAGGGGGGCGACCTGGTGGAGGGGGGGTGGAAAATGAACAAGCTGGGTAAGAAATACAAATCACCCAGCGATTGCTAGGCGGAGCATTCTGGGGACTGCCCCAGAAAATAACATCGTTTAGGGGTGGGTGTCAGCAAAGAAACATGATCGGAGAAAAACTGGGGGGGGGGTTGGCTCCAGTGGTCTGCTTATAGCACATAGAGGCTCAGGGGTGGGGAGAAGCAATTACTTCGGCTGAAAACCAAATCCACATAAACTGGTGAGATTCTGTAGTGACCTCGGAGTCGCCACTACAGGGCAATAAAATGATGTAGACAGCCAATGCTGAATCGATACAATACGGGAATGGCTGCAGCAAGCAATGCAGACAGATTTGTGAGACGATTTGGGACTGCCAGCACAGCAACAGGAAAGACCAATGGCTGCAGCAACCAATGCAGATTGGACTTCTGAGTCAGCTTCCTGTATAAGCAGAGTTGCAGGAGCTGATGTCAGGCCTCCCAATGGGACTGACTGTTTTAGCACAGGCACCCTCCAGCACTGAAAAATTTCAGTGCTGGCATGCAAATATTTATAAAAAGGTCACCACCCAAACCTGCCCTTTCTGGTTGGGTTTTGGATAGTGATACACAAGACGGAAAATATGTTCATATTCCAAGCAAGAAGCTATCTTGCAGATTCATTCCACAATGGAGAAAAAGTACAAAAAAAACTAGTTTAGGAAAGAATTGGGGGGGGGGAGACCAGGACAGCATAAGGACATTAACAAAATTGCCTGGACACAAGAAAAAAACCTGGTAACACTGGGGAATGAAAATGGAACATTAAGGCAATCTGGGAAATGCCTGAGACTGGAGAAGGGGCAAATACTGCTCAGCCATATACTCCCATGCTGTTTACTCATTCAAGATGGTTTTACTTCATGGGGTTTCAAATGCATGTATATCCCACTACCATAAACCCAATATAAAAAGACAGTTGAGAAACTATGAGAGGTGTTCAGATGGGACATGGAGTTTGGCATTTATTGTGGATCAATGAAACCTAAATACACAAAAAAAACAACCTGGATCCAAAGCATTCTGTCAAAGGGCTTCGAAAAGGTTTTCTGAATTTTTATTTGAACAGCAGATTCTCATGGCATATCACAAATCTTCCTTTTGAAGTTCTTTCAGTTCCAGAATGGTTTTGCTATGTTGCAAAGACATGTTGGGCACACAGAATGATCATGCAGTTATTTGGATGTCAGCTAAAAATACTTTTGCATCTTTTAATACGCTGGAAATATCTTTCTTCTTTTACTCTTTACAATTAAGAGGGTTTTTAAAAAACTGTACCCAGTGCATTCCATCACAAAAATTCCATTCACTTGTTTGTTTTTTTAGTTTTTATCCCAGTTATCCTCCTGAT
>NW_015159736.1:625236-649357 GCF_001447785.1 Gekko japonicus
TTATCTTGTTGATCTTCCTGACAAAGTAAAGGTGTTAGACTTGCTAGAAAGCTTTTACTTGACACCTTGAAAACCACCTGCTGAAAAGAAACCTGTGGCTTCCTTTCCTGCTCAGCTGAATCGAAAATAAATAAAGCTGGAGAAAGCATCAGGATGTATCTCAGAGCTTAAAAAGGAAAGGAACAAAAAAATAAGAAAAAAATGAATGTTGGAGCAACGCCAGTTTTTAATACTTGAAAAAAAGTAAAACCGAGCTTTAAAATCATTTATTAAATTCACACTATTCCTGCCAGTGTCCCAATTAGGACCTAAACAGTCCATAATGACCAGGTCCATTTGTAAATTATCTCTTTTCACAAACAATGTGGAATTGAGGGGGAGAGACAATATCATAGTTAATTTCAGAGGGAGACCAAAAAAATTCCTCCTTAGTGACCACCTGTTTCTGCACTGCTCTACTAAGACTAGGAGGGGTAGGCACCAGCTAAAGACACCTTCCTGTTTTAAGAATATAAGAAGCTTGGTATATCAGGTCAGTGGTCCGCACAACCAGCTGCCTTGGACAGCCAATCAGATGGCAGGAACCAGCTGATCTTGGGCTGGCTTCTCTTGCAGCCCAGTTTAAACCGGGCTGCAAGAGAAGCCAGCTATAGCCAAGGCAGCAGGGAGCTCTCAGCTAAAGTTAAAAGGGGCTATATAAGCCTGCCCAACAAACATAAGCCTGCTCCCACCTCTTTGCTGTTTTCAGATCTACCGAAAATTCCTGAATATATCCAGGATTTTCTTGGGATTTTTTCCCCAGTTTTCCCAAGGAAACCTGGATACATTTGGGAAACTGAAATATACCTGAAAATACAACTAAGGTATTTTTGGGTATATTTTTGGCATGGGTAGTGTATTATCCACATGCACACTCCTATCACAGACCCAGTGTTCAAGGAGACACATCTCAGTTCTACTGGTCAAGTCACCTTCCCAGTCATGGATGAACTATTAGAGGTCACCATAGGTCTCTGGCTTAGACTAGCCTGTCTGCCACGGTGCCACCATTAGTATACATAGAAGCAAAACCCAAGCAAGAAGACCATCCTTTTCTATTCTAGAATCCCATGGTAAACTCCCTAGTTGTTGACTCAGTCGAGGGGAGAAACAAAGGTGTATCCTTCAACAGCCCATGATCCAGGCATTGCACATAGCAGGAAGTAGCAATCAGACAGCAGACTGATTCCTCAGTTGTATGCCCCCCAGCACCTCGGGAATGGGACATGGATGATAATTTCCTCCTCCCAATATTCCAGTGGTGGGGCACTCCCAACAAATATCTGTTTGTAGCAGATGCAGACAAGAAACATACCTGTTTCTTTTCTATTCTGGCAACCTCACTCCTTAGGGGATGCTTTCCAGATCTCATGGACAGTGGACATGTGCTATGCCTTCCCCCCATTCCTGTTGATTTCATAAGTGCTGTGCAAGATGAGGGCAAAAAGCACACTGGCTATAGTAATAGCCCCATTTTGGCCACGGTAGGCATGGTTCCCTACACTGCTCAAGACATGAGGCAGATACCACGTTCTCCAATCCTTCCATGTTCTCCTATACTAGGGCCCCTTCCTACACACAAACATGCACATTCCTCATTTGACAGCATGGCTCAGTCATTTCCCTACTGTTTTTTAGAACCTGTGAAATGGATTATTTAAGAAACCATCAAAATGGCACTCATACACCTCAGAATGGAAGTCATGGACTGGCCAGAAACATATTGACTCAGTAATGGGCCCAATAAGTCAAATCTTCGTCTACCTCCTATACCTAATCTAAGAAGGAATATTCTCATCCTCTATCAAGGTGCATTTGGCAGCTATAGCTTGTTTTCAAGCACATATATGAGAAAAGCTAGTCTTCACCCAAAGAGAATCTAAAGTTTCCTTAAAAGGCCTGTTAAATCAGTTCCCACCAGTCTGACCCCCAGGTCCCCAGTGGAGTCTTTCACTGGTAGTAACCAAACTAATGAGCAAACCGTTCAGACTACTTTCTATGAAAACCATATTCTTGGTAGTCAGAATGCCAGTGAACTCTAGTTCCTCCCTCATGATCTCACCTTCCTTAAAATCTTACAAGTATTATGACCATCCCTCAAGTTGCAGCCCAAGATAGTTTCAGAGCTCCACTTAAATCAAGACATTACTATTACAGTATTCCTTCTGCAAATACAGAATGAAGCTGAACATGTCCTGTATACTCTAGATGGCCACTCCACAGATTACTACTGTTCTGTCTGAACAGAACCAAATATTTTAGAAAGGACAACAACCTATTCATATTTTACTCAGGCCCTAAATCATGCCACACATCTACAACCAATCTATTTCCAAATGGATTGTCTCCTGTATCCGGCTATGCTATCAACTTGTGTCAACTGACTACCCAATATAACTTAGTACCCCTTCCACCAGAGCACAGTTGACTTTTCTGGCAACTTCGAAGCCTCCCTGTCAAAGAATCATGTAATGCAGTGACCTGGTCCTCCTTGTGTACATTTGCCAAGCACTACTCCATGGGCGCTGATGCCATGAAAGATGCAGCAGTCAGTATTCAACTAGGAGCTTACACCTACCTTCTAAGACTTGGTAAGTCAGCTTACTACTTTCCTATGTGGGACTGAGCACATACTACAACAATAAAAACAGGGTTGTGCTTATCTCTAACTGTTGTTCATCAAGTGTTCACCTTTGCAATCACATTTCCATCCCTCCCGCCCTGCTGTGAGTGCTGACATATATATCGAGTAAGGTAGATCTTCACAACAGTATCAGAGAGGAACTAAGGGAAAGGTGCTCTGCCCCCTCCTTTTACCCTGGAAAAGTAGGTGAGTAGCATGGAGGAGGAGGGAAGAATGCCCTCTACAGTTTTTGAGCTTCAAAATGTCTCAGTGGCAGGCCTGCACAATCACAGTATCCCATGTAAAAGTGACCACTTGATGAACAACAGTTACAGATAAGTGCAACCCTGTTATCAAGAACTCAGTCTTAGCTACTTCAAGTCACATCAATATATATATGTAACATTAGAATTTTTTTCTTCCAGCGTGGATCACCTAGAACTTACCAGCATTTAACTTCATTTGCCACATTGTTGCCCACTCGCCCAATTTAGAGAGATTTTCCTGTAGCTCTTCACACCTTGGCTTTCACCATCCTGAATAACTTGATATCATCTGCAAATTTGGTTACTATTTTACTATATTGCTCACCCCCAATTTGAAACCATTGCTGAACAAATTAAATGGCAAAAGTCCTAATACTAACTCTCATGGGACCCTTACTGTTTACTTCCCTCCATTGCAAGAACTGTCCATGTATTCCCACTCTCTGCTCCCTGTCATTTAACCAGTTTTTAATCCATAAGATTAAAATTATCATTTTATTCCATTACTGATAAACTTTCTCACAAGTCTTTGGTGAGCTATGTTATCAAAAGCCTTTTCAAAGTCCAAGTATACAAAGTCTAGGAGATTACCCTTATCCACATGCGTGTTAACATGAAGCTCCCACCCATGATTTAGTTCCCACATCTATACATGGTGGGAATACAGCACAATTGGACTGGAGATTACACAAATTCCTACTGCATGCAATTTAAATGGTCCACATATCATTTCTGCATGAATTCTTAAACCAATTGTGCTTCTTTAAACTCCAGTTATGTGCCTGTGGACAAAAATGAGGGTGGAAAATCTCCATTCAAGTCAATTGCAATTGATAAGGTGAATTTATTATTTTATTTGGTAAACATTTGAAATCAGAGCATTTTTTCATTGCAAACAAATTGTTCCACATAAGTAAGAAACCATTTCTAACAGACAGATAGAGAGATATTGACATATGTTTGCACTGTGGATTTAAAAAATGTTCCATGGCTTGATTTGGTAGTATTCTGGTGACAAAATAAGCTATGATGTGATAAATTGGGAGGAGGTAGTTTATAGTGGTCCAATCTCAACCTGCATTTTTCACTTTTAGAAAATGAGTGTAACCATTATATTTTCCACTTTAACAAAACTGATGTTGATATAGAGCTTTTTCATGTACCATCATGTTGTTAAAGATTCTTATGTTTTGTCTTTAATGACAAAAAAGCAAGAGCAATTCAATGTGGGTAAGCGCAAGGTGAACAAAATCAGCTGAAAAGTACTGAGACTTACTTAGTGAATTCAGCATGCCATTGGAGGTGAAGCGATGCTGCACTCGGAGTCAGCGGTGCGAGGTATGGAGCCAGGAACGGTGCGATGAGCGGGAACTGGAGAGGCAGGGCATGAAGCGGAGCGGCGTGCTGTAGTCTCGGTGCTGGGGCTCGATGCGAGGCTCGGATCTTTTTGCTGGTCGTTGTTCATGGGAGGTAGAACCCCACCTTCGTCGCCACTGAAAAGTACTGAGACTTACTTAGTGAATTCAGCTCTCATACTTTATTAGGAGAAGAACAAGACAAAGTAGCCGGCTCGCAGGCTGGCTTATATGTCCCAAGGAAAACACACCCACATACACCCAACACCTGTGAATGGTCTATTTACAGTAATTAGATTATTCTCTTGGATCCTAGGTTCCCGATTGGCAGGGAACTAGTATCCGACCAGGTATTGTGTTTACGAGCGAAGCTCAGGCCCTTCACTTGGCTGCATGCGGAACCGGCTGAAACCGGATCGCGCACATGGCCGGGTCAGTACACAACACCAGCTTTGAACAGGCTGCTGTGATGATGGAGAAAATTAAACCCATACGAAATGCATAGTGGTTGTGTCTACTACAAGCATGCCTGTTGTCTAAGGTGGGACGGGTGCCTGTTCTCACCCTTACTCTAAATGCAACAAGAGCCTCTAAGGGTAAGAACAAGCTTAATGTTTCTTAGGGCTAAGCCAATTGCTAGGGTGAAGGAGGAAGTATTTAAATCAGCTCAGCTGGAAGTGGAGGACTGTACAATATTCCTTTGTACTGGGCATACTAATCCTTCAGTGGGGCTGTAGAGCTAGCAAAGCTACAGAGGTCAGTTCTTGTATATTTTCCTTTCTCTGCTCTGTTGTTGTTCCTTTGTTCACCCAAAATACTACTCTTTTCCTCCAGCTAATTTCGTATCATTCTACCTCTCTTTCTAATTGCTATGAGGGCAACATGTTGTTGCATTCAGGACGAAGCCTGGTGCTGTTATTCTACCTGGGGTTTCTGGGATATACAAATACAATGACAACAAGTAAAGCAAGATATAGGAGTAAGGTTGACAAACCAGTCCAGAGTCAGAAATCCAAAGTTCCAGTCCAGGGGTCAGGGGATGGTGGTTCCAGGGCTTGAAAACTGGTGCAGAATACAAGGTCTGGGTCTCAAACTGTAGGAGCAAGCAAGGTTAACTAAGGAAGAATACAAGGCAGCAAGTCAGAGTAGAGCTGTGTTTGCTAAGCAGGTCAGCTCATAGAAGTGTGTGGCAAGCAAAGTTGCCTTGCTCACGTGTTCATTTTATCTGCCTGCTTTTGCTTACTTATCTCTGAAGGCCCAAGTGTTGCTTCTTACCATCCTCCAGGTGCAGGTCTTTACTGCTTCCCTGTTAGCCTGTCAGTCCTATTCCTGTAAAGACTCTGCTCCAGGAATTAACACTGATCATTGTTGCACGATCAGGCAGGCACTTCATCCTCTCTCTATAGCTGTCAAGTGCTCTCTCTTCCTTCTATCCTCTGCCAGTTTAGGATAAACTGGCGATGACTGAGACCCATTGGGTCTGCTTCTTGACTCAGCTGGTCAGGTGGGTATTCCAATGGTGTGGGGCCTCTGATTCCGAGGAGGTGGGAGGTGGCTGGCCCATGATACATGTGGTCTATGCAATCTTTCTCCATCCTAGCTTAGATACTTTTCTTATCAAGTATGGAGTCCCTTAATAATAAAGGACTTCTATTTCTTTTCTAAAGCAACAAACCTAATAAGAACTATATTCCCCTTCTGCATTCCCTTCTGTAGCATAAAACGAGCTCTATGCTAACAAGTTCCACTGATAGTTACCATGAAAAGGATATCTGTCTTTATAGCTTAGAAAGGGATCATTTTGCCTGCTTCACATTATGGGTGTGGATTGATTATAATCAGTTACATCAGATCACGCAGCTGTTTCCCTTACTGTCTTGCCCTGACCTAGCCATAGTGAGCCATGCAACGGTTACCTCCAGGTTAGGCTACTGTAACTCGCTTTATGTAGGGCTACCCTTGAGACTGACCCAGAAACTGCAAGTGGTCCAGAATTTGGTGGCATGAGTTCTTCCAGGAACTCCATTGACAGCCTGTATCTGGTGCTTCTCCAGCTGCACTCGCTCCAGATTGAATACTGGATCAAGTTAAAGGTTCTGGTATTAACCTTTAAGGCCTTAAACAATCTGGGAGCAGCATATCCATGAGATTGCGTCTCCTGGGATATTGCTCAAAGAGCATTGTGTTCAGGGGAGAAAAACGTACTAGTGCTCCCTGGCCCAAAAAGTATCCAGCTGTCCTCAATCAGAGGCAGGGCTTTCTGGCTCCTGTGCCAGCCTTGTGGAACTCTTTGTCAAATGACATCCATGCCCTGTAAGACCTAATGCAGTTCCACAGGACTTTGCAAGAAAGAGATGTTCCACCAGGCCTATGGTTGAGGACGGCAATGGGTTCCCAACTAGCCGGACTCCTTCCTTCCTTCACCTTCCATGAGTAAATGGACACTAGACTGTGTGCCTCATGTGCCAACTGTAAACTGTTAAAACCAGGAGTCATTTCCTGCAGGAGCGCACAGGAACGGAGCTCTGGAAGTGAAGAGCCCAGGGGGTGGGCACATGAAACAAGCCCCACCCCCAGCTCCCAGCAGCCCTCAGCCAGAGCAAGAAGCAGCCAATTAAATTGCAGAGCCCCCCCGGCCCAAAACAGTCCAGTGGAACCTTTAAGACCAAGTTTTATTCAGGTACAAGCTCTCCCTCCTCTGCGAGGACAGATCTGCACATTCCTCCCCCCCCCCCAATAGCAATTCAAAACAGTCCAGTGGAGCCTGAGCGGTGCGTGTTGCCTTCTGACACACTTCCAGTGATGTCAGGGGGTGTGGCATATGCAAATAAGTTATGCTAATAAGCTATGCTAATGAGTTCCTGCACCTCTTTTTCTACGAAATGACCCCTGGTTAAAACTGTTAAGCTTATTTTAATTCTTTAAATTTAACCCAACTGTGAATGTTATTGGAAATGTTATTCCCTGCCCTGAGCCCTGTCTATGTGGGAGGGCAGGCTATAAATTGAAATGAATCAATAAGTACACAGGCCTGGTCTTCTAGGCCAGGGCCCCCCAACATGGTGCCCATGGGCACCACGGCGCCTGCCGACCACTTTCCTGGCTCCTACCAAGTGCTTTCAGAAAGTGGGAAGGGCTAGGTGCATCTTTTTTTTCTAGCAGGACTTCTGATTGACTGTGCAGATTAAAAGGCATCCTGGTAAGCAGAATTTCTGCCTGAAATTCTGAGGAATTACTATATTAGACTTGTGTATAATCTCGATTCCTGACATTTTTGTGTTTGGTTTTGCCTGCTGTGGCAGTCGTTTTTGTGACTGTGCCCACCAACCTTTGTCAGAACTTGAAAGGTGCCCGCAGGCTCAAAAATAAATAAATAAAAAGGTTGGGGACCCCTATTCTAGGCTTTAACTAGGTTGACAGGAATGGTAATTGGTAGACACACAGGTAAGACTTTGCTGCGTGCGCAGGAGATTGAGAAAGGATTCCTTTGGTATTGAGCAGCATCAGCTAAAATCCTTGATTGCTTTACAGAACACAAGTTGGGGGGAGATGAGGCTTGGCTCTTCCTGGTACAATTTTCAATACAGCCTAGAATAAATAAAGCTGGAAGCTATGCCAGCTGAGTTTGGAGCCAGGGTGGTGTTGCCCAGAAATGTTGGCAACAGGAGGCTGCCCGTAGTGTAGCCACACTGCAAGCAATATGAAGATCAGCTATTAATAAACATAGTGTAAGACATTAATTGGTATTTTGCAGCTACATTTCAGAATGTGAGGACAATTTAGCAACAACCAAATTCTGAAGCAATCAGGCAGTCTGTCACACCATACTAATTCATTATGGCTTCTTTCTGGAGAAGAGGTGGGTCCAGCCCTAGACAATACATGCAATATGTTATTATTACAGATATTACGTATTGATGGTGGACCAAGAAAGTAACTTATAACTGTGAAAATTTTATGAAAGCCTCTTTTTAAAAAGTCACAAATTAGAAACAGCTAATTTTTAGTCTTTCATTTTTCAGGTAGAATAGCATAAAGTCTTGCATAAACATGAATATGCATGTCCAGATGTATGCCAGATGAGAGCAGTTTTCCCCCCTTTATTCCTGTATGGTATGACATATTGCCTCCTTGCTTTGGAGTTTCACAGAAGCTTAATAGTTGAAGCTAAGGAAGAAACAATGGCTATATATGTAAAATCTCAAAACAGAGAAACCAAAGAACAAAGATGCACCAAAGAGAAGCTGATGTTAGGACTAAGCCAAAAAGGTGGGTTTTTTGAGAATGGATATTTTCAGTAGCATAATAAAGTGCCAGTTTTGGGAAATTGCTTTGAAATGGGTCAAAAGTAGTGTTCAACTAAAATAAATGTATGTTTTGCATACATCTTTGTATTACATTAACCTCCCCACAGACATTTTGTCAATGTTATGTCCCTTTACAAAGGAGTATGAAACTGTGGAGAATATAACATAAGAACATAAGAGATGCCAATGTTGGATCAGGCCAAAGGACCATCCAGTCCAGCACTCTGTCACACTGTGGCCAAAAATACCAGGTGCCATCCGGAGGTCCACCAGTGGGGCCAGGACATTAGAAGCCCTCCCACTGTTGACCCCCCCCCAAGCACCAAGAAGACAGAGCATCACTTGCCCCAGAGTCCCTATCTATACCTTGTGGCTAATAGCCACTGATGGACCTCTGCTCCATATGCTTATCTAACTCCCTTTTGAAGCCGTCCATGCTTGTAGCCGCCACCACTTCCTGTGGCAGTAAATTCAATATGGGAACATGGTGGGAGGAGGGAACATGACTTTGAGGCATCCCCCCTCCCCCGTACATCAACCTACTTGATAGCAGACAGGTTTTGGTTGAGGATATGCATTTGGATGAACATCTGAATATATAAACCACTGAAAGTAATGCAGTGCAGATGAACTTCATCCAAATGCAGAGTGTCTATCTCTGTTACAATAGTTTCCATGAGATGTACATTCAAGTGTACATATGCTTTCGCAACTAATAATGCCGAAATATATGCAACCAAGGCTGGCTCAGTTCGAAGGTCTTGCTGTACAATACTGGGCAAACAATTCAATGTCAGTGCATTGCAATGAAACAGGTAACAGTTGCCTTGGTGGCAATTTTGTCCTCTCCCAATGTACAGTGGAAGTATTGGAAACACTTAGTTTGCTGTCCATAACATATTTGGTTAACAGTATTGCACTGTGACATCAACTGATATACAAATCAAGGCAAACTTGTTAATACATGTAAGTGTAAGGAACTATTACATGTGATGAAGGATTTCTTCAAAATCACCAGCCAATTTCAATTCACTCAAAGTCAGAGACTTCATTACTGACATAGCTTGAACTATTTGTATTCGTGGTTCCCAGTAAATGTTGCTTTACAAAAAAATACTATTTGTATTTAGCAATTTGTATACTAGCTATTTGAACTATTTGTATTCATTTTGCTCTGTAAATATTGTTTTACAAAAAAAAAATGCTAAACCAAAGGTTGGCGTAATCCAGCCTAAATTAGACATTTTTAGAAGTCCCATTGCTTTTACTAGGAAAAAATGTGCATGTGTTTGTCACATTAAAATGAAAAGGAATTAAACCTGCTGAATTTTGACTAGGCTGAGGGAATGTTTAGCAACTGTGAAGGCCAACTGGTAGCCTGTGGGTGTCTACCACACCATAAACTGTTGGAGCCTGACCACTTCAGCCATAAGAGTGCCAGTCACTGGGGATTTGCCTGAGGGTAGCAATGAGATAAGCCTACCCAATGCAGACTTCTTCCCAGTGCCTCTCCACTGTGGCCACCTCTGCCCAAAAGCTTATCCTTTCAAGCCCCTCTGCCTTTTGGGTGAGAAAATAATCAGCTATCAAATCAAGCATATTCACTACTACTTAAGACACAGGGCACCAGGAGTGGGACAAACAGCCCCCTCCCTAGTTACCTTTTTTTTTCTGTTGAAAGTGGTGTGGGGTAGAGGGAAGGAAAGCTAAAGCCCCTCCTGCCACCATGCCATAGTCTGGGGCCAATTTGCCCCTCCAAAACTGTTTTTAAGGATGAGTCCCATGTCAAGCATGAAACAGAAGATGCATTTCATGTATTGTGTAAAAAGACATTTACATGTTTATGGAAGTCAATGTGCTTAGAAGGGTGCAGCTCTGTTTAGAATGGCTCAGTTTCCTTTTTTAAGATATGAAAGACTATAAAAAATGCAAAATAGAAACATTTCCATTTCAATCTCAGTCTGTTTTGTTCTATCCAGCAACCTGTTAAAGCTGTCAGATTTATTTAAAATGATTCCATGGACTTTTGCTCACAGAAGAATTTTTAAATGATTTTTTTAAACTCAGTATTTTATCCAGATCATTATATGCAGTCGCATACGCAGCACAAAATCAGTTATGAACTAGGCTGTTTGCTATTTTTTCTTTAGAAGTTAATTATGATACAGTGTATGATCCCTTTTCAGACTTGTGTATCTTGAAATCTTATTTAATAAACTTCCAAGAACAATGATAATCTCAGTCTGTTGATGGGGTGAAGTAATAGGTGTATATTTCAACGTTTTAAATACCTCACACAAAGTACTCCATCAGAAGCTTCTAAAGTCATGGTATAAGGGTAGAATTAAATTATTACTATTAAAACAGGGTAGGAATTAATCAACAGTTTCTCAATAGAGGGAAGTAAATTGTGTGATTTGCTGTAGACACATATTGGATGAAATGCCAGTGCTGGTTATTTGAACAAAACCTATTCTGGAGTCATAAATGAACAAGAGAATTATATAGATTACTCCAGACTATTCAGCAAGGATGCTATTTTATTTTCAGTTTCTTTCTTATGTTCATAATGTAGACTTATTTAGTTACTGCAGTGTGCCATGTATACATTTTACAGTGGCCCATTCTGCATCTAGCATTTGCTCTGCTGTTTTACCAAACCCACGTTGGAACAGAAATTCCCCTCTACATTGCATGCCACTTTCACTTTCTTTGATTGTCGGATTTTATGATAGCCTCCACACTGCATGCCGGTTTCACTTCCTTTGATCTCTTGGTTTTATGGTACTGTCTGCATAGATTTATGGCTATTCAGGGTGACTGGGGTGTTGGCCTCGGGTATTTGAATGTGGTTTTGAGCCACTTCTTTTTCTGTTCCGGTGTGGGTTTGGTAAAACAAGGGAGGGAATGCTAGAAGCAGAATGGCCCTGAATTTCCTTTCATTCCATGATCTTCTTACAAGTTACTTTCCTGTAAAGCCAATGTAACATGCTTGGGAGTAGCCAATTGCAAATTTTCTTCCCTATTACTCTGAAGTTATTTTGAGATTATCAAGTTATTATGTATATTAACTACTGCAAAACAATCTTGATATGAATATGCATACATGTATAGAAGTATCAAAAGTGAGGTTTCATGGTGGCCTTTATCACCCTGGTAGGTAACTTTAATTCTGAGAAAGATAGCAGAGTTAATTTTGAGGATTAATCCTTCTAATTTTTCAAATATCTCAGTGCTATTAAGTGTCATGGTATCCTCCTGGGATAGATTGGGGGAAAACACTGCTTTTCAGAGGTTCCAATCCTTCTCAGCTGGCATATCCTAGAAGGGGTTGTTGGTAGACTCCTGTTCCTTTTCATCAGATTTTTCTGGATTCAATCTTGTCTCCCATGTTGTTCAGCCTATACTTGAAAACACTGGATGAAGTCAGCCAGAGTTCAGTGTCATCTATAATTTGGTGACCAGTCCAGGCATGGGCTCAGTGTGTGAAGGCTCTAAAGGACTGAACGATGGCATATAAACATGTTCAGGTGAGCCAAGTTGGATTTTATAGTGGTAGATGACTCATTGTACCATTGACTGGGGATTGCCTTCCAAGAAGGATCAGTATCAGAGTCTGGCAGTTATCCTGGACCCAGCTCTGCTTCTGAAGCCTCAGATGTCATCTGAGGTCATCATTTTTCAGCTACAGCTGATTCTCAAGCTGTGCCCACTACTGAAACAGACAGACATGGCTAGTGCCATGCATGCCTCTTCCAGATAATTATGTACAGCTGTCCTTGAAGATTGTCCAGAACCTTTTTCTATTTTCCCCAAGCCTAAAAGCCTAAAATTGGTATAAGGTTAGGGCTTACTAAGGTACAAAGAGAAAATGGAGATGCCTCAATTTGTCCCTACATTCAGGGTAAATTGGACCAGGTGGTCAGGGAAATACCTATGATCATTTAAGTAAGTGAATGGGCTTGCAGAGAGACTTTAGTTGGCAGGAGTATTTTAAAAAGCATTGGTCTCTACATGACTAACTGATAACAGCAGGTCAAAAATATTATTCCTGTCAGGAGGGTTGGAATGAGGTTGCAGAGGCAATCACCTTATTTTCATCTAGTCCTTTGGGACTCAGGTCACACCCCATTAAAAGTCAGGGACTTCAGGGCCTCTTTTACCACAACGTAATCATGCACACAATCATAGAGATTGCTTTTTAAGTTGTATTTGATTGATATATATTAGATCATTGGTAACAGAGGGTGGGGGAAGGGAGCAATGCAAATGAACTGAAGGAACTGAAAGCTGTGGCAAACTATGCAGTGCTCCAGTTCCAGATAATTTTAATAATTCAGCTCCTTCAACTGGAATTAAAGAGGAATGAAACACAGAGCAAAATGGCATTCTGAAATAAAAAATGGGCAGACCTGAAATATTCACTCTCCTCAGAGGCTCCACTATGACCTTGTCTACTAGTTTTACAACACTAGCTCAGGGTATACAGCTTTAGCCCACAAATGCTCTGAAGCATTCACATGGTAGATGAGCTGTCCTTTCCCCTAAGACTAAGCATGCAGAGCTTTCCCCCTCCTTCCTGTTTCTTCCTCCATGCTTCCTTCCCTTAGCACCATGTGAAATATTAATAAAGCATAGGCCCCACAATGGTAGACAAGTGGCCTTCTGTTAGAGCAGTCTGTCCCTGCATATCTGAAAGTAATTAAGGTAGCAAAGTTTTGATTCTGAACTTACATTGTAACAAGTTCAAGAATACTGGTTAGGTCAGCATGAGTTTAGGCCATACATCATTAGGTCAGACACTCTTTAGCACCAATAGCTCTCTCCTTTGAAATAACCACTGTCCCCATCTCTTGTCTCAAGTTTTCCCACTTTGACTTATGACCTAAACTCTGGCTGATCTAACAACTATTTTTGACTTTGCCAGAATCAAAGTTCAGAGTCAGATTCAGCTTACTTACTAGGAATAAGGCCCGTTGTGGAAATAAATACAAGGAACTCTAGAAAGAAGCTCTGGGAGAGTGCCCCAGCCTTGGGCACTCAGCGTCAATGTGCTGTGGTGAACTCAGCAGGGTATAATGACACAGAGTCCACCATTTTCTCCAGGGGAACTGATCTCTGCCATCTGAAGAGCAGTTGTAATTCTGCGTGATCTCCATCCCTCCCATGGAGTTGGCAACCGTATCTCCATCCCAGCCAACCGTCAACCTACCATTATCTGCCCCCGGCTTCAGCTCTCCATCTCCTCCCCCTCCCTCCTAGAGAGCAGTTGTAATTCTGAGTGATCTCCAGCCCCCACCTGGAGATTGGCAAAAATGGTTCCCCATGAGGGAATGGGTGGCTTGGAGGGTGGAGTCTATTGCATTGTACCTGTCTGAGGTCCCACCGCTCCTCCAAATAAAAGGTTACACCTTTTATGAAGACGTTTCATCAGTAAAATTGTAAAAAAAATTGTAAAAATCAGTAACAAAAAAAATCAGCAAAAAGGAATTTCCCACCTGGAGTTGGCAACCCTATCAGGACTGGCCCAATGAGTTTTCTCCCAAAGGCCAAAATAGGTGTGGAAAGGGCCTTTTACTGACAGAACCTGGTTGCCTGTCAATAGGCACTGAGGAGAAAGTACAGTTGGCAGCTCTGATTAGGGAAATACCTGGAGATTTGGGGGATGGATCCTGTGGAGGGCGGCATTGGGACTCAGCAGGGGATGGAAGGATTCAGCAGGGGATAATGCCATAGGGTCTACCCTCCAAAGCAGCCATTTTCTCCAGGGGAACTGATCTCTGTCATCTGGAGATCAATTGTAACAGCAGGAGATCTCCAGGTCCCATCTGTAGACTGGCAACCCTAGGGGAAAGTCAGCCACATAGCAGGGTTTTGAAAAGAATGGCTTGATGGTCGCTGGCCCACCTCATTAGCCAGCCAGCCATGGTGGAGCCAAAAAGGAGAGAGAGCCGTTTTAAGTTTATTCTGACAGGAAAGGGGCGAAGCTGGCAGTGGGCAGGAGAGGGGGTTATGTTGAAAATTGTTTTTTACTGACAGAAGTTGGTTGCCTACCAACAGCCACGGAGGGGACAGTTAGTCAGTTAGTCCCACACAGGAGCCAAGAGAGTTCAGCTTTCCAGGAGAGAGTTCAGCTTTCCAGGAGCCGCAGCTCACTTCCTCTAGGCCAGACCCTCACTGGCACTGCTGTCGCTACTGAAGGAAGGCGGGGGAGCCTTTGAAAGGCACTGGGCAGCCTTCTCTGGAGTACATCCCACTGAGCTGTTGCCCTGACAAAGCGCCAGCCTTGTGGCTGAGGGAGAGAGGTCGCGAGGAGCAGCAAAGGTAAGTGCTTCCCCTGCTTCCTGCCACTCGCTAGGTCTACCTCCTTCTCCCCTGTGGAGGTGTTGCTGCTCCCTCGGCAGAGCGTTCATCCCCTTTGCCGGCTTCCTCCAGACTGAGAGCGAGATGCTGCCTGCCGGCTCTGTAGGTGGGGCCGAGGCAACGCAGCCAGGGGATTGGGAGTCTGCGAGAGTGGCAGCCAAGCAGACCAAAGGCTGTAGGAGAGTGTCCAGGAGTCACACCAAAAGAGCTTTATTATATAGGAGAGATGATTGATTGTTTTCCTGACTGTGAATCAACAATCTGTAGAAATCAGAAGAGGCCAAATTTGGTTGCTAAAATTATTCTGCTTCCTCTTATTTCAAAACCCATTGACTGCATGAGTACATTGCATACTTACACACACATGCATTCCTTATTGTTTAGATAGGAATAGGAGATTTCAGTATGCCATCCAAGTATTGTGAGGATAGACCACCGGAGATTTTTGTGATGTCTGTTTATGTATTTATTTATACTTTAAATTTATGGATTGCCCAGTCCCTGAATACACAGAGATCTGGGCAATGTACAACAGAAGTTAAAAACAGCAAACATAACATTATTAAAATTAATAAGTCATTCCTTACATTCTTAAAATAATCTCCAGATGGCATCACTAATTTGATTTTAAGACCATTCTGGACTGTGTTGCTGCCTCATGGGCAGGGTAAAGAGGAGTCAGAAATGGGGGGGGGAGATGGAGAAAAGGGGGACAGTGCCAGCCATGATGGAAAATGTTGTTGTCCTCAACCAAAAGCCCGGTGGAACATCTCTGCCTTACAGGCCCTGTGGAACTGCATTATCTGAACGAGGTCAGAGCCAGGGTTCACCAGTAGGTTGTTCTCAGCGGAGTATAATGCTCTCCTGGGGACGTACCAGAGGAGGTAGTTCTGAAGATACGCGGGTCACAGACAGCTCAAGGTCTTAAAGGTCAACACCAAAACCTTGAACCTGACTTGGTACTCCAAGGGAGCCAGTGTAGCTGGCACAGCACAGGTTGTATATGTGCCATCCATGGTGTTCCCATCAGGACTCACATCACAGCATTCTGGATCAGTTGTTGTTTCTGGGTCAGTCTCAATAGCAGGTCAGCATACAGCAAGTTACAGTAGTCTGGCCTGTTGCATGGATTACTATGGCTAGGTCAGGATACAACAAGAATGGGGCTAATTGCTGCGCTTGGCATAGGTGGAGAAATGCCAGTCTGGCAATATTTGTGACCTGGGCCTCCACAGTTAAGGAGGCATCCAGAACCATGCCCAAACTCCTGATGCCCCAACCCTGAGGTTCCCCACCCCCCCAGCCACAGATTCCTCATCATTGTTGGATTCAGTCTGGCCTACTCTTTAACTATCCCACCACAGCCTCTAAACCCATGGACAGATTATGTAGGACAGTATCTGGGTGGCTATCCAGTAACAGACATAGCTGCCCCAAACTCTGTACTTACTAAGCATGAGAAAGTGAAGGCAACCATCTTGATATGTCTTCTTGATAAATTTTAAAGAAGGAAAAGAGCCCTGAATGCAAGACAATCCCTCCCCCCAATATTATACACATTTTTATTACTGTAGATACATGTATGTGAATGTAAGACAACCCCTTCTTTTTCTTGATGGTACACCTGAAAAAAAAATGTAGTCTTTACATTATCACTCTCATCAAACAACCCCGAATTGGATTTTCTTTGAGTCCTCAGCTAGCTATAAAACTTCAGTCTTCAGTCTCCTTGTCTGGCTACTTGCTACATCTGAAACCAGTGTTCCCTCTAAGCTGAGTTAGTGTGAGCTAGCTCACAGTTTTTTAGCCTCCAGCTCACAGATTTTTGTCTTAGCTCAGGAAGGACGGCTCCAGAGCAAACTAATTTATGCAGTAGCCAGATCGCTGGCTCACAGCTTTAATGCCAGTTGCTCACAAAGTAGAAGTTTTGCACACAAGACTCCGCAGCTTACAGGGAACATTGTCTGAAACCATTTAACCCCCTGCCTTCTGCTCCTGGCTGCTTTTGGGTTCCTGGTTTATATCAGCTTTTGGTTGGGTTCATTATTCAGTTTTTGAGGTTTGTGCCTATCCCTATTAAAAACCTTTTAAAAGTGCTGGGTCTCTTGGAGCTTTACCAAGTGACCCAGCACTTTTTAAAGCAGAGTCCCAGAGTACAGTGTGACTGTGAGATATTTCAGGAGAGCCCCAACACAAGCTGTGTTGCTTGCATCATTCAGATGAGTCCAAGTCTGACACAAGAGCAATTAACAGGCTTCTTCATCTTTTTCTGACACAAATATTCTGTGATCAACTCCAGGCAATCCTGTTCCACTAAAACTAGCATTTGGCTGTGAACATACTTAAGTTCACCCCTTGATTTTCTGATATGGGAATAAAGCGAGTAGAAAGTAGACTTTTCTGACAGCATTTGCAGAGGCAGAGGAGACTGATATTACTCTGCCTGCAGCTTCCAGATTCCACTCCACTGGTCTTAAATCCAGAGTTCACAAAGTTGACAAAGGCCAAAGAGTCTAGTGTGATAACAAATGTATCCTAGGTGCTCTGAACCTTCTTTCACACATTCCAATCACTAAAAGTTGCACTTGATGGGGAGTGTTAAAATGGGCATAACTGCAGAGTACCTGCAAGGTTCTCCTGTAACATAAAGTGGAGCCAAAATGCAGGTATCGAAAAGCACTGGTTTCCGTACATTACATGCTTAGCGGAAGAAGATGCATAAGCCCATCAATCACTTCTAGTGATGGGCATGAGCCAGGAAAATGCAGTTCATTGTGATTCATGGTCCGTGGTATGTCCGCTTCATGAGTCACAAATCATCACAAACTTTTAGGTGCCAAATGAACTGCTTTAGTTTGTGAGATTCATGATGCAGTAGAATGCCTCCCAGCATGCAAGAGACACCAAACTCACAGGGGATCTTCAGCTGACTCTCTTCTACCAGACCTCCAGGTTTGGTGAGAATTGGATTTATGGGGTCCGAATTATTCCCCCCAAAAGGTACTCCCAGGAAAGTGCTTTCTGGGTAAACAACAGGTGTGGGTTAAAAAGGTTCAGGAATCTATAAAAAAGATCCTGTGCATGCTAGAGACAGAAAACTTGCAGGGGACCTCCCCCTGATGATTGTCTACATGGCCTCCAAGTTATGTGCAAATTGGACTTGTAAAGTCTGAGTTATGGCCCCTCAAATAAGATGCCATCAAAAAAGCACTTTTGGGAGAAATGTCAGGCACAAGTTCAAAAGTGTATAGAATGGACCCCTTGCAAGGTACGCACACCAAATGCACAGGAAACCTCACCCTGCCCCTCACTTTGAAGTTTGGAAAACATTTTGATTGAACAGAAACAGTCTGTCCATCCCTAATCACTTCCACACTCTTCCATGTAGAAAGCCTGTGCACCTAGGACAGGGACCTTAGAAGTGCTTTTAAAGGTAGGTTGACTCAAAACAGTCAGGACATGATTAATTTTGGTCCTTGTCACATGGGAGGTTTTGCCCTGCAAGAGGGATGGATCGGAGGCGCAGCAAACAGGCGCGATCACACACACAACATCTTGGAAGCGGTGCACACCCGGCTCCGATCCGTCCCTTCAGCCCGAAAATGGCCATTAAAAAAAAAACCTAGGAAAGAGTACTACCAACCTGAAACGCCACAGCAAGCGCGGCCATGGGATCGCCGGTGCACCCGTCTTCAGCAGCATTTGAGGCTCCTGGCCAAACTGTGCATGCACACACATGCGCAGCCGGCTGCCTCGCTGTCCCTTCCATGGCTTCCCCCCCCCCCGGAATCTGATCATGCCGGGGAGCAACTGCGCGGCGCCTCAGGGGATCTGTCTGATCCCGCCGCCGTGCGTCTCTTTTAGTGCAGCTCTAAAAAGGCTGCGCTAATTTCCCCTGTGTGACCGGGGCCTTTGCCTACTTTTCAGACACACTGGCAAAAAATAAAGTTCTTGTTGATTAATTGATTTGTTGTGCTTTCCAAAGGAATCTGACAAGTGTTTTTCTTATGGACACTAAATTTCTTTCGCACACAAACATATTAGCTGTCTTCAGGTCAGCCGTTTAGCTAAGTTCTGCTCTCAAGGCACAATGAACAAGGATCTGCTGTGAGTGACTAAGTCATAGAGAACAGACGATGTCTCTCCCTCTCCTTCAATAATCAGCCTAGACAACAATAGCACTGTTTTGCCTGTTCATAGAATCATAGAGTCGGAAGGGGCGACACAGGCCATCTAGTCCAACCCTCTGCTCGATACAGGATCAGCCTAAGGCATCCCTGACAAGTGTTCATCCACTTGCTTGCTTAAAGAATGCTGGAGAACTCACCACCTCCCTAGACAGGTAATTCCACTGCTGAGCTACTCTTACTGTCAAAAAAAAATAAATCCTAATATGCAGCTGTTATCTTTCCACTTGTAATTTCAACCCGTTATTGTGACTCATATCCTCTGCTGCCAACAGGAACAGCTCCCTGCCCTCCTCTAAGTGACAGAGGCAGATGGGGAGGTGGCTTGGGCAACATGCCATCCATTCTGGGGGGACTTTTGTTCTCCCTGCCCCTGCCTCTGGATCAGTAACATAGGCCATCGGTTAACTACTCAGGCAAGACTTTATGATGTGATGTTATGCCTTCAATATTTTCCTTAAACTAACAAAAATGGCAGTTTACTGAAGTAGAGGTGTAGTTGTAGTTTCTGGATCAAAGGAATGCTGTTAATCCTCTATGACAACACTCTCTAGTTGCCAGAGAAGGTGACTTTCAAAATCTTTATTTCAAAACCTTTGAAAACATTCTATGAGTCCGTGGCATTATGCACCCTTAATGGTTAACTTATGAGATTGGTATGTTAATTTATACTGTATGGCATAATTTATACAGTGTATGTATTGGTTTTAATTGGGCAAAAATTAAGTTTGTTTGATTGCCTTATAGCAGCTAAGAACTATTCATGTTGAAAAATCCTCCTCTTACAGAACGTTTTACTGAACTAATGTGACCACTAGAGATTGCTGATTAGCAGTACAAGGAAAATCAGTCATAATTTTGTTTTACCAAAGTTTAATTGAGGTTTTTCTTTAAAGACATAACAACTCAGTCTTTTGTACCAAAGCAATCCCATTTGCAATGACTGGAACAGAAATACTTTGGAACTAAAATGATTTCAGTTAAATGATTCAGTTATTAACATACAATAAAGAGTGATATGTTTAGTAATTATGTTTTAAGCTTAGAAAACTCTACTCTTTGGATGTGATAATTCACAGAAAGGAGTTAAGCATTAATAAATGGGAGACCAATTCTTACCCTTCTCTGGTGGCTGAGTCTTCTCTTAACTTTTGTGTTGCACACTTGTTTAGAGGCATTTTTACAACTCTATCATTTATCTATCACTATATCTGTCTATCTATATATACATACACACACACATATCATCCTTGTCCCCTGCAAATGCCATGCCAGAAGTATTTTGGTGTAGATTTGGATTTTATAAGATATATACACATGACAAATATTGTTGGTGATTCTTTTTATTATTATTATTTGCTTTTGGCTATTATCCAACCAGGTAAGTACAAAATGAAAACTATAAAGAATACTGTCAGTGAATATATAGTGTCAGATTTGTGGTCTTCTTGCATTTTATTTTGATGTTTCTTTTTCTGCCGATATTATCTGAAAAAGGCAACAGAAATTCTCTGAATGCCTTGTAAGTGCAGACTGCAAAATAATTCTGTCAATATTTAATCATGGCATATTTTAACTTGAACACATTTAATGAAGATCTTATGCAGCCTCCTCTTTAAACATTAAAATTAATTTTGGTTCAGTTTAGATAATTAAATTGTACACACATCCTCAGTTAATGGTAACACTGTGATATCAAACACATTATTTAAAAATACCTTGTACCCTGGGAGCTAGAGTAGCATATGCTTATAGCATAGTGTGGTAGCTAAGAGAATAAGCTGTGATTCAAAAGATCTCCTGTTCAAATCTTGCCTGTGCCTCACCTCAGTGAGGCAACCTTAGACAAATTCAGTCTTCCATATGCATTATGAGGATGATAATAATAGCTGCCTTACATGGCTGTGGTGAAAATTGCAATAAATAGTTGAATGTGAAGCACTTACAATTCTGAAAGTGGTGCTGTTTATTTTCCATTATCCTTAAGTAATTATTGCTTTGGTCTATATCATATTAGGTCAAGTAATTTAATTTAGGTTGACATTACATCGCTCATTCGTGCATGTCTCATTAATTTTAGTAGAATTTGCTCATCAGTAAGTATGCGGGCAGCAGCTCACCAGGGTCTTAGGTAGAGGACTTTCATATCACCTATCTCATCTTTTAACTGGAGTAGTAAAGAATTTAAATGGGGATGTTGTGCATAGCCATGGCCCCTTCCAAGGCCTTGCAGCCCAATTCTATTAATGTTTACTGAGAATTAATATAATCAAGTGCAATGGGATTTACTTTTAAATAAGCATGCTTATGATTGCAGCCTAAGACCCATGTGTATCACAACTGCACATTAAAGCTATTCTGTGTGTCTGTCTTTCTACATATTATCATTTCTACCTACAGTCATGTGGTAAGTTAGGCTGATTGCCATTTGTTTGGATCCTCTTGAGCATTTCTGAAGACAGATGAATTTGCTTGCAAAATGCAACATTCTTGCCTCATCCTCCCAGTGTGGCCTAGAATGCCCCCTGAAATGTTGCTTCTAGGGACAGGAATAGCATTTGATTGACTGGTTTGAGCAGGAAGGGGGAGGCAGGAAAGCTGTTCTTTGCAGATAGAAATCCGGTTAAGCCAGGAGTCACTTTGTAGAAAAAAATGTGCAGGAGCTCATTAGTATAACTTATTTGCATATGCCACACCCCCTGACATCATGGGAAGTGTGTCAGAAGGCAATACTTACTACTCAGGCTCCACTGGATTGGTAGCTATGGGGAGGGGAGAACGTGCAGATCTGTCCTCACAGAGGAGGGAGAGCTTGTACCTGAATAAAACTTGGTCTTAAAGGTGCCACTGGACTGTTTTTTTTTTGGGGGGGGGACACACAGATCTGCCCTCACAGAGGAGGGAGAGCTTGAACCTGAATAAACCTTACATAAGAACATAAGATAAGCCAATGTTGGTTCAGGCCAATGTCCCATCTAGTCCAACACTCTGTCACACAGTGGCCAAAAATACCAGGTGCCATCAGGAGGTCCAGCAGTGGGCCCAGGACACTAGAAGCCCTCCCACTGTTGCCCCCTCCCAAGCACCAAGAATACAGTGCATCACTTGCCCCAGACTGAGAGTTCCTATCTCTACGTTGTGGCTAATAGCCACTGATGGACTTTTGCTCCATATGCTTATCTAATTCCCTCTTGAAGCTGTTCATGCTTGTAGCCGCTGCCACCTCCTGTGGGAGTGAATTCCATGTTTTAATCAATCTTTGGGTGAAGGTGTACTTCCTTTTATCTGTTCTAACCCGACTGTTCAGCAATTTCATTGAGTGCCCATGATTTCTTGTATTGTGAGAAAGGGAGAAAAGTACTTATTTCTCAACCTGCTCTATTCCATGCATAATCTTATAAACTTTGATCACGTCATCCCTCAGCCATCGTTTCTCCTCAAAGGTTCCACTGGACTGTTTTGGATTGCTAGCTCTGGGGGATGGAATGCACAGATATGGAAAGAAAAAGAGAGAGAGAGAGAGAGAGAGAGAGAGAGAGAGAGAGAGAGAGAGAGAGAGAGAGAGAGAGAGAGCATTCCTGACATAATGGCCGTGAATTTGGGGAACAAAATGAAGAAGGAAAAGAACAGGATATGTAGCTTAAAATGAACATTATTGTGTGAAAACACTGTACTGACAATGATAAAGTACAAATTGTTGAATGATTTAGGTACTGTGAAGTTGCTCTGGGGCTGAGGAAGGTACAAAAAATTTTCACTCCGTTAACCTTGTAGTTATCCTAACCATGTATTGCTCAGAGAGCAATTTTAAGGAGTCCTACATAGAAGTGAGCCCTATTTTATTCAGCAGGGCTTACTCCCTGAGAAACTTCTGTGGAAATATGCTCAGGATTGGACTGCAAGTTGCATGTCCATCCTTTCCTGATTCAGCACCTGAAGCAAAACCTCAAGGCCAAGAGAAGTGCAGACTGCAACCCACATCAGAACTATGACAGTGAGGAGACAGCCACAGAAAATGAAGCTGTTATTTACACAATAAGGTTAATGAAGACTCCCCCCCCCACTTTAGTAGAATCCAACAGACAGCTGAGTTCAGCACTCCATTCTGTGGCTGTTACCACTGATTGGTCCCAACAGAGCTCCAAAAATATTGTCAAGGAGGTTGGATTATGATCAGTTTATCTTCGGCCCCGTCCACACGGATGAATTTGGGCCGGTAGAAGGATGGTTCAGGGACGCAGCAATCAGGCGCGATCCCACCACAACATCTGGGAAGCATAGTGCTTCCGTCCCCGAACCGGCCCTTCTGCCCGAAACAGCGCATCAACTTAGAACCACCTACCTAGGTGGTTCATCTCGATGAGGCGCCACAAGCCGGGCCATCAGATCGCCGGCGCGTCTTTGCGCCGGTGCATCACCGGCTCCTAGCCGAACTGTGCATGCTCCAACATGCGCAGTTCGGCAGGCTCCCCGTCTGAACTGTGTTTTCTCCCCAGCATCTGATCGTGTCGGGGAGAAAAGGCGCCGCGGCCCAGGGGATCCGTGGGATCCCGCCGCGGCGGCTCAACTTTGGCGCAGTTTTTAAAAGCTGCACTTTGAGCGACTTATCCCCTGCTGTGTGGCAGGGGCCTTAGTTGACCAAATGAATGGACTATAAGGACTATAGCTATCTTTTTGATGGACCTTCCATGTTGGGAAATGACTCTGCCCAAGTATGTCTCTGAGAAAAGAGAGCATAGTTCAGGATCTGGAAGACAGAAATACAGACCCTTCTGTGAGCTGGGCAAGGCACCTTGGAAATACAGGATCTCTCTTTCTGGGGATCTGATGGGAGAGGGTGTGTATCTGCTGTCTTGTAGGAATGCCTTTTGGGCTCTGTCTGTGCCTGGGAGTTTTGGATTGCTAGCTATGAGGGGGGGGTGCAGATCTGGAAGGAAGGAAGGAAGGGGAAAAAGAGGGAAAGAAAAAGAAGGAGGGAAAG